>NC_133321.1:7421669-7456685 GCF_012295235.1 Primulina huaijiensis
TCCTTCTTGGGTTTAGGACAGTCAGCAATGAAGTGACCTAATTTGCCACAATTGTAACATGCATTTGTTTCATCTTTGGAGTTGTTTCTTTGGTATGACTTCTGAAAGTTTCCTTGATTCTTTCTCACGAACCTTCCAAACTTTTTGATGAATAGTGACATAGCATCATTGCTTAACTGATCAACAGATTTCTCATTTGAACTAGTTGGTTCGGTTCTGACAGCAGCTAGAGCAGTTGTGGCTGCTGGTGTGAATGGTTCTCCTTCTCTGGTTTGCAGTTCGAACTCATAAGCTTTAAGATCAGCAAATAGATCACGAAGTTCAATCTGGTTCAGGTCTTTGGATTCTCTCATTGCCATAGTTTTGACATCCCATTCTTTGAGAAGACCTCTCATTATCTTCAGTGCAACTTCTTTGTTTGTATACACTTTTCCAAGTGCATTTAACTCATTGATGATACTGCTTACTCTTTCATCATACTCGTGCATTGATTCTCCTGCTTTCATTTTGTTATTATCAAACTTCTGAACTGCAACTGAAAGTTTATTTTCCTTGGTTTGATCATTTCCTTCACAAAGCTGGATCAGCTTTTCCCAAATTTCTTTGGCTGTCTTACACATCTTTATTTTGCTGAAAGTTATTTTNCTTCATGGGTCCGTCAGTTATGACATACCACATGTCATCATCTTGTGCAGCTAAATGAGCCTGCATTCTGATTTTCCAATCATCAAATTCTTCTCTGGAGAACATAGGGATTTTGTTGAATGAAGTCATGCTAGCGAGTTTATAGATCAAAAGTATTCAAGAACAACATTCAACCGCTCTGATACCACTTGATAGGATCGATTAACGTATCAAGAGTGTTTAGAAGGAGCGTTGAATAAACACTCACAATTAAAATGAATCTTTTCGAATTTTGAATTCAGTTTTGTGACAAACTGATTCTCGGAATCTTGTTGGTCAATGACAATCAGTTAAACTAAGGGTAGTTGCGGAAATTAACTGACTGAAAGATAGAATACAAAACTTAAATAAAGTGCGCAAGGATTGTTTCTGAATGTTCGGAGATTTCAATCACTCCTACGTCACCCCTTCTATCTCAAGGATAGGATTTCCACTAAAAGACTTTGATCGAATACAAGACTTGTACTGACCCATTTCAGTTTGGTCTTAACACTGCCAAAACTGAAACTCTTAGCATACAACAGCTTTTATCAGTTCGTGACTGATCTTAGCACAACTGATATTTTCTTGAATGAATTACAAAGTGCTAACACGCTCAAAGTGTAGCTATAGATGCTACTGATATGTCTGATATACGTGAGCTATGAATTGTGATTTTAGCAGCGTAACAGCAAGCTTCAATAATACGTTAATTGTTCTTCTTCTCAGCTGCTTTGTTCACTTATTTATATGCTTCTTTTCTAACGGTAACTTGAGATGAATTTGAATCTTTGTATCCGTTGATTTTTTAATTGATTATTCCTTGGATATTGTTTTCTTCATTTATTGTGATGCGGCGTATTAACTGCTTTCGCCAAAATGCGTTGTTCTAAGCTGTATTGATTTAAGTGCGGCGTTGCAATCTTCTATGTCTCTTTGTCGGTTGATCGTTCTTTCCCGATACATGTTTAGTTGAAGGAAGCATACGGCTGAATATATCAACTGATCGGTTTCCAACGAATCAGTCAGCTGTCTTCGAGAATTCAATTAAGTTCAACTGATCAGTTGGTTTTCTTCGAAAGTTCAGTTCAGCTGGGTTTGGTTGCCTTAGATAATATGCGCGATACTCTTCAGTTAGGCAAGCTGTATAGATCGAATATTTGATCATAAATTGCCAATAAATAATAGGTTTGTCAAACATCCGAAATTAAGTTTCCAACAAGGTTGACCCGTTCAAAAAATGCATTAGAGATCCGCAGTTTCTTGGGCTTAGCGGCGGGTTAGTAGAAAATATTCATCCAAGGATTTTCTTCTAATGCAGTGCCACTAACCTCGTTGACGAAGAAGAATGCAAAGTTCGTATGGAGCACTGACTACCAGAATAGCTTCAACACTTTGAAGCAAGCTCTTATAACAGCGCCATTTTTATCCATGCCATCAGGGCAAGGCAATTTTGTGTTGTACACCGATGCTTCTAAGCTCGGATTAGGCGCTGTACTGATGTAACATAGCCGAGTCATCGCATATGCTTTCAGACAGTTGAAGGTGTGCGAAAAAAATTATCCGACTCACGATCTGGAGTTAGCTGCCATGGTTTTTGCTTTGAAGATATGGAGACACTAATTTTATGATGAGAAGTGTCAAATATTTACTTATCACAAAAGTCTCAAATATTTCTTCACACAGAAGGAATTGAACATGTGACAGAGACGGTGGCTAGAGTTGGTAAAAGATTATGACTACGACATCAGCTATTACCCGGGAAAAGCCAATGTAGTCGTTGATGCCTTGAGTAGGAAAGCAGGAGTTATAGAACAACTGTCGATACAGAGACCCCCTTCAACTAGAGATGCAGAAGTTTGATCTTGAGGTCTATCCTAGGGGCAGAATGATAAACATAAAAAATTGTACAGTAATTAAATGTTTTATAACATAAATTTATGGTTTTTGTTTTATTAAATGTTTAAATATTATATGTTTTATAATAAATTGTGTAAAATATAAGTTGTTGTGTAATTATAAGTTTTTACTATTTTTACAGTTTCGATAAAACAAGAATGACCTTGGCGTTACAAAAAAGCTTAAGATGATTTTTGGACCTGTAGAAAGTTGATGTTAATATCTACAATATTGGTGGCAAGCATGAGATAAAAATCCTCTCACAATTGGGATCAAATTAAGCAACAAATAAAGTTATAAAAAAAGTGACAGTTTTACCATGCTCTAGTATTTTAACCATATCTCTCAAATTACTTGGTCAAATGGTTATAAAAAATATCACAATTCAAACAACTCAATTATCTACATGTTTTGTTTTATGTGGATTAAAATTCGGATGGAAATATTTTCAAAATGATGTGAATTATGACATAATTTCTTGGAACACCAGTAAAGACTTATGTGTAAAAAAATAATATTTTATTTGTGATGGTCTCCCCAAATTTGGCTATAAATAGAGGTGCATTGTAATGAATTAAGATATCTCTCATTTTAAAAACAAACTCTTGAGTTCATAATATTTATCGCTTTGTTTTTCTTTTATTTCTTCATTTAAGTATAATTAGCATGTTAATTTCATATTCAAAATTTTATATTTTGAATAATGAGTAGCTAACTTCCTAAAGTTGAGATGAAAATTAGGTGAAACTTTTGATATGATAATAAGGTTATTAAAAGGTAATATTCTATGTTTTATACTATTTAATCATTATTTATTGTTTATGTTATATTTATTTCTTTAAGCATTATTATACCCTATTTATAAGTGGAAGTTTTGATTTATTATTGCTATATGTTACACTAAATTCTTGGAACCATTTAAATGTTAGTTTGGTATTACCAACCATCTAAAATGGATGCCTTGATCTATTATATATGAATATATCATAATATTATTTTCTTGGTACCATTTAAATGTTAGTTTGGTATTACCAACTATTTAAAGTGGGAACCTTGATTTAGTGTTTACAAACATATATATAACACAATAAATACTTGATAACATTTATAAGTTTTGGTATATATTCTGTACTTATAAGATAATAATATATAACATAATATAAATATGATTATTTAATATATTGGAACCATTTTATTAAGTGGATTTCAATAATGTTAACTTTGTTAAAATACCAAGAGTGGATCCTCTAATCTCAACTACATAAATTAAAATTTGAACAATTAAAAATTTACAATTAAAGATTCAAATAATTAAAAGAAAAAGAAAAAAGAAAAACAAAACAAAAGGACATTGTAGTGAACTTGTAATTACCTTAGTTTTCCTGTGGATACGATATTCGGACTCTTTATATTATACTACTTAGGGACAATCTGCTCTTGGGAGTGCAACAATCAAAGTCGCATCAAATTTTTGGCGTCGTTGCTAGGGAAGTATAATTTAATTTCAAGTCTATTTAATTGTTTATAGTTTATTTTTCTTTCTTTGAATTTTTATTTTTTCCTGTGTTTTTCTTTTTTTTATTTTGCATTTGCATGAGCATTTGGTCACGTACACTTAGTGGTCGACTCATTCGAAATAACCCTTTATTTTTACGAAACATGGCAGATGAACCTATCCAGGAAAATCAAGATGAAATTCAATCTCAACATGATCATGATAGACGAAGAACACTTAGAGTTCACATGAATCCTATACGCACTAGTGCACCTTTATATCTAGTTTTTCTCCCTGATGCATTTCATTTCAATTTTAAGCCTGGTATTATCCAACTTTTACCCAACTTTCATGGCTTAGATTATGAAAATCCATACATGCATTTACGAGAGTTTGAAGAAGTGTGCAACACATATAATGATCTAAATTGTAGCATGAACACCATTCGACTTAAGTTTTTTCCTATTTCTTTAAAAGATAAAGCTAAAACTTGGCTATAAAATCTTATATTGGGATCCATCGAACTTGGGATGAATTGCAACAACAATTTTTGAAAAAGTTTTTTCCATGTCATAGAACAAATTTTTTCAAAAAGAAAATCATCACTTTCACTCAAAAACAAGGAGAAACTTTTTATCAGTGTTGGGATAGATATAAAGAATTGCTTAATCTTTGTCCACATCATGGTTTAGAAATTTGGAGAGTTGTTTCTCAATTTTATGAAGGCTTAACACCTAAAGATAGGCAAATGGTTGAATTTTTGTGTAATGAAACATTTGAAGATAAAGATCCAAACGAGGCAATTGAGTATCTTGATTCATTAGCTGAAAATGCTCAAAATTGGGACACTATAGGTACAATCTAACCATCAAAAAAGATTCAATCTCCCACATCTGGTGGAGGTATGTACACCTTCAAGGATGAACATGATCTCCAAGCCAGATTTACCTCTTTGGCAAGAAAAGTTGAGGCACTTGAATTAAAAAAGAATAGTCAATTAAATATAATTATGAACAAACTTTTGAGTTCATAATATTTATCTGTTTGTTTTTCTTTTTTTTTCTTCATTTAAACATAATTAGCATGTTAATTTCATATTCAAAATTTTATATTTTGAATAATGAGTAGCTAACTTCTCAAAGTTGAGATGAAAAGGTGAAACTCTTGGTATGATAATAAGGTTATTAAAAGGTAACAATCTATGTTTTATATTATTTAAACATTATTTATTATTTATGTTATATTTATTTCTTTAAGCATTATTATACCCTACTTATAAGTGAAAGTTTTGATTTATTGTTGCTATATGTTACACTAAATTCTTGGAACCATTTAAATGTTAATTTTGTATTACCAACCATCTAAAGTGGATGCCTTGATTTATTATATATGAATATATCATAATATTAATTTCTTGGTATCATTTAAATGTTAGTTTGGTATTACCAACCATTTAAAGTGGGAACCTTGATTTAGTGTTTACAAACATATATATAACACAATAAATACTTGACAACATTTATAAGTTTTGGTATATATTCTATACTTATAAGATAATAATATATAACATAATATAAATATGATTATTTAATATGTTGGAACTATTTTATTAAGTGGATTTCAATAATGTTAATTAATGTTAACTTTGTTAAAATACCAAGAGTGGATCCTCTAATCCCAACTACATAAATTAAAATTTCAACAATTAAAAATTAACAATTAAAGATTCAAACAATTAAAAGAAAAAGAAAAAAGAAAAACAAAACAAAAGGACATTATAGTGGACTTGTAATTACCTTAGCTTTCCTGTGGATACGATATTCGGACTCACTGAATTATACTACTTGGGGACATTATGCTCTTGGGAGTGCAACAATCAAAGTCGCATCAAGGTTTTGGCTCCTAGGGCGGCTAAGGTTCGAGCTTTGGGCTGGGGAAGAGTCCACGGGGGGAAGAGTCCACGTGAAGAGAGACTCTCCCCCACGCTTGTGTATGAGCAGCAGCAGCCATGGGGGCTCGCTGCTGGGGCTGGGTGGCTCAGGGTAGGTTCATCAGGGTTCGAGGGAGATAGGCAGGGGTCGGGCCAGGGGTTGGTGCAAGTGGGTGCACTGTGGCTAGAGAAAACGTGAGGGAAGCACATGCATATAGGCAGCTGTTCGCGTGAGGGTGGTTCGCTGCTTGGGTTCCAGGGCTTGGACTGGTCTGGGTTGGGTTTGGGCATGGTCCAGGGATGGTTAGGGTCAGGTGGGATTGGTGGTGGCTCAGCTGGGAGAGTCCCAGACTAGTTAGGAGTCCTAGTACCCCAAGGAGTCTAACGCACTCACACATGCAGAACGAGGTCAGGTTCCAGGCGAGTTTGAGCGAGCTAGGGCTAGGTTATTTGGGGTGGGCTTGGTCAGTAGGGTTCTAGGTGGGTTGGCTTGAATTTGGCTCGAGGTGGCTCCACCATGGCTCGAATATTTTGGGAGATGGGTCGGTGTGTTTGAATATGTGTCAAATTCGAAAATATAAAAACTAAAATTCGTACCATGGGTCAACGAGGGTGGCTCACGAGTTGAATGGGTAGAATAGGTAATAAAAATGTTATGTTTAAAATTTGGGATCAAAATAATGAGTTGGGATTTAATCGCTTCACGAAATGTTAATCAAAGAATTAATTGAAAAGCCTAGTTTTAAGTTTTATAAAATTATGGAAAATTATATTTGAGCTTAAATAATTATTTGGAATAACCCCATGTCATTAAAAGTGAGAAAAAGATAAATTCGAGAATTTTTATGTCCAAAGGTAAAACAGTATTTTGCACCTAGGAACATACGGAAACGCTTGGCAGCGTCCCGACGGATCATAATGCTTGTAAAATGATATTTTATGATTTAAAATAATGATTTTGATGATAAAATGATATTTTATGATTTATGGTAAAGTTGTGCAAATTTTACTGTCTAAATTGTTATTTTTGGAAAGTAGGCTATTTTATGATTTTTAAATAAAAGAAAAATTATTTTGAGGGATATGAATTTACTGTGACATATGATATATGCTTTGCTGGGGATCTGTTTTAAGAAAGAACAGTGAACTTACAATTTTATAAGGATGTCGTGAAGCGAGAAGGCTCTAGATGGAGCTCATTTATGGGAACAGGCCCCAGATGGAGCCTATCTATGGAAGAAAGGACCCGACGGAGCCGCGACGATTGTATTTCATGGTGGAGCCTAGTGCACACCCCCATGGGCCATGTGGAGCTGAAGACTAATCAGTCGACCGGAGGATAAAAGCTAGTCACTTTCAAAGATCAAACTTCACCAAAAATGATATATGATTGAGATCTTTACGATTTTAAATGATTTTATGATATATGATTAATGGTGATGTTTAAAGCTATTTTTAAAATGATTTATTTATGCTCAAAGCTATGTTTAAATGATTTTTAAAGGATTTATTTATGCTCAAAAGGTATTTTAAAATGATTTTACGGCTTACGATTTACTTATGTTTAAAAACTATTTTAAATAAAAATATGATTTTAATGCATCTGATTGTATATGTATTATTTGCTATCCGTGTTTAGAGCGTGCTGAATTTTTAGACTCACTAAGTTTGTATGATGCAGGATTTGATGATTTATGGGAGGCGGTGACGATTGAGTACATCTAGTGCAGCAGTACACACCCGAGGGCCTTTATTTTCCGCACTAGCTAGATAGATAATTGATTTAAAAATTATGTTAATGTTTTTATTAGATATATTTTTATGCTTTATTTTTATTGTTAATTGATCATTTCAAAGGTCAATTTAGGAAGTTTTGGTTAGTTGATGATTTAGGATTTTATATTATGCACTTGAGATTTCATATGTTAATTTATTATGATTGTTAGAAATTTCAAGTTATTTTATTTAGTTAATATTTACGAGTTTACGATTTATAATTAGTATATAAAAAAAAGGTCGAGGTCGTTTCAGTTGGTATCATAACCAAGGTTTTACCCAAAGTGTTGTGTACTGTTACTTCGAGAAGCTCAAGAAGTCACGCCTCAAATATATGAGTTTTTAGTGCTTTATATTTTATATGCTTAGAATTCTTTTAAATGCTTACATGATATACGGTATACATGTTAGTTGCATGCTGCATGAAAAATTTTAAATTCATGTTTACGTAGTTGGACGACGTGTAAAGAGATACCTCCTAGAAGAATTTTGCGTAGGACAGATTAGGTTAGACATGAGGAGGAAAAATTTTAAATTCATGTTTACGTAGTTGGATGACGTGTACAGAGATGCCTCTCTGAAGAATTTTGCGTAGGACAGATGAGGTTAGACAGGAGGAGGAGATTCCGCATGTAAGGTCAAAAATTTAGACGACGTAATCCAACTACATGAAAATCTAGGAAATATGAAAAAAGGCTAACTAAGTGACTTTAATTGCTTAAACTGATTATGTGACATGCATGATTGTATGTTAAATAGGATTTTATTATCATTATGCATAAAACTATATTTTCAAGGATTATTCAAGTTGCGATCGAGGAACGGAGACCGAAGGCTGAAAAACGTAAAATGTTTTTATTAAATAATTAATTTTAATTATTTAAAATATGAGTGATTCTTTTTCATATTTTTGAAAATAAGGGGTTTTGAGGTGATTTTATACGCTAAGACGTAAATTTTATCGGGGTTGGTTTTTCAAAAAAATATGAGCTTTTTGGCAACCCAGCTTATAAATTCACAAACTTATTTTATCAAAACTATTTTAATATTTTAATTAAACTCTAATTAAACACTAATGGGCCTAAATTGTGTGCTTAATAGGCCTAAGCCTTGTTAATTGATTTTTATTATATATAAAGTGTTAAATCACCCCCCCAAACCTACATACACACGGCCACACACATTCAATCAAGTTCAAACACTCCCCATCACATTAAACACACGACAACACACCTCAAGTTGGGAAGAAATATTCGAAGCTTTCAAAGAATTCAAGTCTAGACCCTCTTTGTCGTCGTCAAAGTATATTCGTGCGTTTAAAACGCAAAGGCACGTCACACATCTACTTTTCTCGTCTATCAAGTCATATTATCGTTTTAATCATCGTTAGTATGAAAAGTTAATGAGTTAGGATTTATCCGGGATTTAATCGTTTCACGAGATGTTAATTAAAGAATCAATTGAAAAGCCTAGTTTTAAGCTTTATAAAATTATGGAAAGTTATATTTGAGCTTAAATAATTATTTGGAATAACCCCATGTCATTAAAAGTGAGAAAAAGATAAATTCGAGAATTTTTACGTCCAAGGGCAAAACAGTATTTTGCACCTAGGAAAATACGGAAACGCTTGGCAGCATCCCGACGGATCATAATGTTTGTAAAATGATATTTTATGATTTAAAATTATGATTTTGTTGATAATATGATATTTTATGATTTATGGTAAAGTTGTGCAATTTTTACTGTCTAAATTGTTATTTTTGGAAAGTAGGCTATTTTATGATTTTTAAATAAAAGAAAAATTATTTTGAGGAATATGAATTGACTGTGACATATGATATATGCTTTGCTGGGGATCTGTTTTAAGAAGGAACGGTGAACTTACAATTTTATAAGGATGTCGTGAAGGGAGAAGGCCTTAGATGGAGCCTATCTATGGGAGAAGGGTCCCGAGGGAGCCGCGACGATTGTATTTCCATGGTGGAGCCTAGTGCACACCCCCATGGGCTATGTGGAGCTGAAGACTAATTAGTCGACCGGAGGATAAAAGGTAGTCTCTTTTAAAAATCAAACTTCACCAAAAATGATATATGATTGAGATCTTTACGATTTCAAATGATTTTATGATATATGATTAATGGTGATGATTAAAGATATTTTTAAAATGATTTACTTATGCTCAAAACTTTTTTTAAATGATTTTTAAAGGATTTATTTATGCTCAACAGGTATTTTAAAATGATTTTACGGCTTACAATTTACTTATGTTTAAAAGCTATTTTAAATAAAAATATGATTTTAATGCATGTGATTGTATATGTATTATTTGATATCCATGTTTAGAGCGTGCTGAGTTTTTAGACTCACTAAGTTTGTATGATGCAGGATTTGATGATTTATGGGAGGCGGTGACGATTGAGTACATCTAGTGCAGCAGTACACACCCGAGGGCCTTTATTTTCCGCACTAGCTAGATAGATAATTGATTTAAAAATTATGTTAATGTTTTTATTAGATATATTTTTATGCTTTATTTTTATTGTTAATTGATCATTTCAAAGGTCAATTTAGGAAGTTTTGGTTAGTTGATGATTTAGGATTTTATATTATGCACTTGAGATTTCATATGTTAATTTATTATGATTGTTAGAAATTTTAAGTTATTTTAATATTTAGTATTTTCGAGTTTATGATTTATAATTAGTATAAAAAAAAGATCGAAGTCGCTTCAGTTGGTATCGTAGCCAAGGTTTTACCCAAAGGGTTGTGTACTGTTACTTCGAGAAGCTCAAGAAGTTACGCATCAAATATATGATTTTTTAGTGCTTTATATTTTATATGCTTAGAATTCTTTTAAATGCTTACATGATATACGGTATACATGTTAGTTGCATGCTGCATGAAAAATTTTAAATTCATGTTTACGTAGTTGGACGACGTGTATAGAGATGTCTCCTAGAAGAATTTTACGTAGGACAGATGAGGTTAGATATGAGGAGGAAAAATTTTAAATTCATGTTTACGTAGTTGGACGACGTGTACAGAGATGCCTCCTTAAAGAATTTTGCGTAGGACAGATGAGGTTAGACAGGAGGAGGAGATTCCACATGTAAGGTCCAAAATTTAGACTATGTAATCCAACTACATGAAAATCTAAGAAATATGAAAAATGGTTAACTAAGTGACTTTAATTGCTTAAACTGATTATGTGACATGCATGATTATATGTTAAATAGGATTTTTTTTTATCATAATGCATAAAACTGTATTTTTAAGGATTATTAAATTTGCGATCGAGGAATGGAGACTGAGGGCTGAAAAACGTAAAATATTTTTATTAAATAATTATTTTTAATTATTTAAAATATGAGTTATTCTTTATTATATTTTTTAAAATAAGGGGTTTTAAGGTGATTTTATACGCCGAGACGTAAATTTTATCGGGGTTGGTTTTTCAAAAAAATACGAGCTTTTTGGCAACCCGACTTATAAATTCACAAACTTATTTTATCAAAACTATTTAATATTTTAATTAAACTCTAATTAAACACTAATAGGCCTAAATTGTGTGCTTAATAGGTCTAAGCCTTGTTAGTTGATTTTTATTATATATAAAGTGTTAAATCACCCCCCCAAACGTACATACACACAGCCACACACATTCAATCAAGTTCAAACACTCCCCATCACATTAAACACACGACAACACACCTCAAGTTGGGAATAAATATTCGAAGCTTTCAAAGAATTCAAGTCTAGGCCCTCTTCGTCGTCAACGTATATTCGTACGTTTAAAACGCAAAGTCACGCCACACATCTACTTTTCTCGTCTATCACATCTTATTATCGTTTTAATCATCGTTAGTATGAAAAGCATGCCATTCATGTTAGTATTTTCGTAATATTACTCATACATGCCTTAAATTCATGAATTTTGATCCAAACTCATGCTCTATACATGTGAAGGGGCTGCCATGACGTTAAGGTATGATTAAGCAAAGTTTTTACATGAATTAGAGTCCTACACACACACACTAAACTCACGGCAATCACAAAAGAAACAAGCTGGAATCGATTTTGTTGTCTTGGAGTTCATGGGGTTCTGTTTTCATGTCTTGGAGGCTTGGCTTGGTTCGGCTAGGACCAGGACTATCCAAGGTTGTATGGGAGTAAGGGGAGACTCCTAGCCATGATAGGACTCGAGTTAAGGGCTCGGGAAGGAGTCCTAGCCACCCGAGAATTGCGTGAGCCATGTGCAGGGTGCGCTGGCTTGCATGGAAGTAAGGGGCTCGGTCCAGGGCTCAGGGGCTGGGCTAGGGCGAGTCTTTAGGATCCTAGGTAGGTGCACTAGAGGTTGGTTTAGGGGCTGGGGCGTCGGCTAGGTTCCTAAGCTCACAAACAAGAGTCCATGCAATAATGGTTTCTCGTCCGCTGCATGATCTTGGGAGGGGGACACATTTTTGAGTTATGTTCTTATCCTAAGGGTTCCAAAGGTTCAGTAGGGTGCCTTAGGGGGTTGGTCAGGGCCTGGACCAACATGGTTCGAGGGTGGCTCGAGAAAATCAAAAGATGGCTCGGGGTGATAAAATTATTTATGGAATTTGATGATAAAATTAAAATTCATGTTGCATGCTTGTTTTTAAAAGAAAAGGATATGAAATACATGATTTTTATAAAGTGATGAAAATGTAAAACGTTGAAGGAGGTGAAGTAATTGTGACTATGAGGATATGAGGATAAGAGTGGGGATGTCGTGAGGGGAGAAGGCCCTAGAAGGAGCCCATTTATGGGAGAAAGCCCTAGAGGGAGCCCCGACGATCGTATTTCCATTTGATGAGGATAGGCCAAGGCTCAGTTGACTGGTGAGAGTGTTGCTGGTGTCCACGCCGCCCAGTACTGTGTTTACATTTAGATGGATCTATCGACTTTTTGAGGATTGAGAAAAGTCACAATTAACGATCTGAATTCTATAAAAAGGAAAATGTTTATGTCATGATAAAAAGTTTTATGTTATGAGTGAGGAAAAAAGAAAAGGTTGAGGTTTATGTTATGCATGTCATGAAAATGTTATTTTTATGTAAAAGTATTTTCACTGATGCATGTGGTTTTATACGTATTATTTGATATCAAGATAATGGTGTGTTGAGTCTTTAGACTCACTAGGTGTGATGGATGCAAGTAATGATGATGTTAATATTACTGGAGGTCTTGATGGTTGATTTTGCTGGACTGTCGGTGCACATAACCCGATGACCAGCGCTTCTACCATTCCGCATTCATGATTTATTCTTACGATTTATGTTAAAATATTTTTAAGACCATTTACTTATGCTTTTGAGTGGTTTTTGAAAGGATGTTACTTTTTAAGTTTATTGCTTTTTAGGTTTGGTAAAATATTTGACGATTTCATGTTTTGATTAATTCCTTTAAATTTTCAAATACTAGTTGGTTGATGTTTTATTTTAGAATGGCGCAAAATATTTTATAAAAAATATTTTCATGTATGTGTGATGGTTTGGCCGAGTGTGCTTAGGTTTTTTTTAAAAAAATTCTAGTACTTTATAAGCAATAAAAAGAGCAGACGTTTCAGTTGGTATCAGAGAAAATGTCTTGTAAAGGGTTGTGCCACCATCAGCGCCAGAAAGATCAGTCGTCAAGCCTCAAATTTGTAAGTTTTTACATGCTTTATATGATTCAGTATGATGTTACCTGCATGACGACATGAGTAATATGATTATGTTACTTGTTTACTAGCTTTCTGAGTATATATGCTTTGCATACTTAAATTGCTAAATGAGTAAGGATATGTCACATGATTAGAAAAACTTAGATTTAAATGCATATTGGTTACGTTAGAATTTAGAAAAACATTAATATAAAATGCCTTCTAGATGCACCCCTGTTAATGAGAATCAAGCCGAGAACAGCGTGAACCATCAAGGAAATGCACCACCACCACCACCTCCCCCTGGGGATGCTGCTACTTGTGCGCTAGAGGGGATGGCTCGTTCATTCGAGCAACAGTTACAGCATCAACAGTTACAACAGCAGCAGTTACGGCATGCACCTAGGCCACAGCACGACATATATGATCAGTTCCGGAGGTTAGGGCCGAAGGAATTTCTGGCACCACCGATCTCTTTGCTGCTGAGAGTTGGATTCGTTCACTTGAGGTACACTTTCATTATCTGGATATGGGGGATGCGGACCGTGTGAGGTGTACTACTTACCTATTTAGGGATGATGCTTCTTTATGGTGGGAAGGGGCCGAGTACAGTGTTAATCTTGCTACTATTACTTGGGCTCGTTTCAAAGAAATATTCTATGAAAAATACTTTACTGCCGATGTTAGAGGGCGATTGATGAGGGAGTTTATTAGCCTCCGCCAGGGAGACTCGACTTTTGATGAATTTGTGAAGAAGTTTGATAGGGGTTGTCACTTTGTACCTCTCATTGCCGGGGATCCTGCAGTGAAGCTTAGGCATTTCATGGATGGACTATGACCTACCCTTCGAAACAATGTTATGATGATGCGTCCGTTGGATTATGCTACCGCTACTGCTTATGCTTTCCAGTCTGAGCAGTCTTTGAGGGACATCGATTTGGAGATTCAGCGCAATAGGCAGCACTTTCAGAACAATAATCAGCCAAATAAAAAGCCATATACGGGTCCTCTTAGACCTCAAGGGCCTCAAAATCCCCAAGGTCAAGTCAAGAAGCCAGCACCACCAAAGCCACAAAATCTTGGAGCACCAAAGCCTGCAGATAGGCAACCATGCAAGGAATGCCATCGCTTACATCTTGTAAAATGTGAATGGGGGACATTCAAGTGTTTCTAATGCAAGGAGAATGGGCACAAAGCTGCTGATTGCCCAAAGAAGAAAGCATCTACTACAACACGAGCTTATGTCATGCATGCAGAAGAAGCAGAGGAGGAGCCAGACACCACTCTCATCACGGGTAACCTAGTCATTTAACATTTTTACATTGCTTTTATTGCATGAAATGTTAAATTGGTTATTAGAATTGAATTGGGAACAAGATATAATCTAGTGAAAATTAGGTTGCTTGCTCTATCTTAGTTGGAAATTAAGATATGATTTTAGAAATCATAGAAATGGTATTTATTTTGCGCCTTAATTTATGTGAAGGATGTGATAATTTCCAATAAAAATTTTTAGGGCCGAAATTGAAGAAAAATTATAACTAAGGGATTTATAGGAGTTCCGAAATTTTTGGGGTCAAATGTACAATTTTTGAAAGTTTGAGGACTATATGTAATTTTCGATAATTTAAGGACCAAAATGCAATTAACCGAAAGTTAAGGGACCTAAATGATATTTCCGAATTCTTAAGGACCACAAATCCAATTTTCAAAACTTAAGGGATCAAAATAAGAATTTTTGAAAAAAATATAAGTGTTAAATTGTAATAATTCGAAAATTTGGGGACTAAAATACAAATTTCGAAAAATTAAAAGGTTAAAATAGAATTTTTCTAGAAATGCTCAAGTTCAACCCGCAATCTACACATAATTTTGGGAAATAAATGATAGTAAATCATTAAGCTTCAACAAGAAAAGATTTTATAAGTCGTTTTCGCCGCAGGGAGGATTATCATTCAAGGTGTGGCAACCTATGCACTGCTAGATTCGGGAGCTACACATTCTTTCATATCTGAAACCTTCATCAAAAGACTGAATATAACCCCTCAAGATATGGGATTGGGTTTCAAAGATTCTATTCCTTCCGGTGATCTAATGCTCACGTCTAAAATTGTCAAGAATCTGGAGCTTCGTTTATCCAAGGATGTGGTCCGGTCAGATCTTATTGCGCTTCCTATGCCCAAATTTGATATCATACTTGGTATGGATTGGTTATCAGCGAATGGAGCTTCGATTGATTTCCGTCAGCGATCAGTATCTATTAGACCACCTAGAGGTAAATCTTTTGTCTTTGAAGCGACGAGAAACAAACAAATGCCGCACATCATCTCTTGTCTATGTGCGAGGAAGTTTATTAAGCGTGGATGCCAAACTTTTCTAGCATGTGTCACTACCACACATGCTCCTATCAGTCAGAAATTGGAAGATGTTGATATTGTCAGAGATTTTCCTAACGTCTTTCCCGAGGACGTTTCTGGCATTCCACCCGATCGTGAAGTGGAATTCTCTAATGATCTTATTCCGGGCACCGTTTCTATATCTAAAGCAACTTATCATCTAGCACCTGCTGAAATGAAAGAACTAAAAGATCAAATCCAAGAATTGCTAGGTAAGGGTTTTATTCGTCCTAGTTATTTTCCATAGGGCGCACCGGTATTATTTGTGAAGAAGAAAGATTGTAGTATGAATTTATGCATTGATTATCGAGAGCTCAACAGGGTCACTATCAAGAATAAGTATCTACTGCCAAGAATTGAAGATTTATTTTGTCACGCCCCGTGTCCGAAGCGTCGGTGACATCCGACATTGTTTAACATTTATTTGCCAACAATTAAGCCTCGTGTAAAATCAAACCAGTCTTTTTCATAAAATCAATAATGTCTTTACAATGACACTGAAATGGAAATTACATCCGAGTATTTTGAAGCGGAAACAAAAGGAAAACAGAAACTCTTAAGTCTTGTTCTGGATCATCGATTCACCAACCCAGAAAGCTGCCTGCTCCTCCTCATTTATTTGCTCTTCAGTTTTATCTGAAATTTGTAAGAGTTGAGTGTTTTGGGAAACACTCAGCAAGTGGGGGGTCGATCGATTTTCAATGATATATATAGATCTTAACCTTTAAACAGTTCTTTAATAATCTTTCAAATCTTATTACTTTTAACTCATCATAGCAGAAACGAATTGAACAAAAGACAAAGTTTCCATTTTCAGATGATTCGGAATAGTTCAAAAGCAACTCAAATAATTTCAGACAACACAGACACAACACTGTTACTCATCTCATTTCCATTGTCAAATTGTCCCCAATATGTTAGTCCTCTAAGGGGTGAGGCCAGAACTCGGTTTTATACCCACCGGTGGGGGCCAAACAGAAATGGTTTTATACCCACCATTGGGGACAGACAGAATCACAATTCTCGTCCCATTTCAAATCCGAATTGTAACAGTGCACACAGAATTCAGAGACAACAGATAGAACTTATCAGATTTCTCAGAGTACAGATCTTTAGACAAACACAGCGGAATCAATGGAATTCGAAGCATAGAAGAAACAAATAATCGATCGAATTTTTAAACGAAACAGATAGAAATTTTCGAAAATAAGGACACACATACTTGCATGTCATATTATGTATATCAAGTTTAAAAATACGAAAAGATATGTAACAAAAGCCCACTTACTTGTGTTTTGAAGATAGGTTCGAAATTTTCAGCGTTTGGTACAAATTTTCCTCCTTGAATTTGGGCAGCACTTTGACGTAAACTTTCAGCAGATTATGTCTCCTATCCAGCAGCACTTCGTCGTATTTTCTGATCACTCGAATGATACGAACTCCTTCTTGCCTTAGACGAAATTTTTGGGACGATTTTGAGGAGGGGTGAGGGCCGAATTCTTCAAGGCTTTTTGTTGCACTTTTCATTCAACCTTGAGGTGGTATTTATAGGGGAGGGGAAGGATTTTCATCTTGCCTTGGCCAAAATCTTGGTCTCCAAGTTTAGCCACAAATGTAGTCCAAAATCCCATGCATTCTTCAAGAGTCACATTGGTTTTCTATAGGGTCATTTCCTGCATCATTAATGTGTCCTAGACCTTAGCTCCTCCCGCAGCTCTTTCATGGGTTAACTCAAAGGTCATTTCTTGCATACTTAATTTGTCCAAACCTATAGCTCTCTTTTTGGTCTTGTTAGGAGAAGCTCGGTTGAGCTTCTTTGAGCTGAAAGATCGTGTCCTTGAGCTGGGGTTTTACTCCTCCCGTGGCAACTCTTCAATGGATGCTGTTATTTGCAGCTCGGCCTCCCATTGAGCTAATCCACGAGCTTTGAAGCTATTTACTCGAGTTAAATTTACTTAAAATCTAAGTTAATATTCAAGTTTATAGTTAGAATGAAAGTTGTTGAGCTTATTTTAAGCTAAATTTCAAGTTCGTATTTCTTACATGATTTATTTCTGATCGGAAAATCTCGGGTTCTCACATCCCTCCCTCTTTATTGAAAGTTTCGTCCCCGAAACTTGGATCAGCTTGAGCTTTTGAATAAATGAGGATATTGTGAGCGCATTTTCTCTTCGAGTTCCCAAGTGGCCTCCCTATCAGTATGATTTGACCGCTGTACTTTGACATATGAGATTGTCCGGTGCCTCAACACTTGGTCTTTTGTGTCCACTATTTTGATAGGGACTTCTTCATATTTGAGTTCTTCATTGAGGTGTCCTTCAATCATCAGTGGTGCAACCTTGAGTACATGACTGGAGTCTGGGACATATTTCCTCAGTTGCAAGATGTGGAAAACATTGTAAATCCTGGACATTTCAGGTGGCAAAGCTAGACGGTAGGCTAAGGTTCCCACCTTTTCCAATATCTCGAACGGTCCTACATATCTCGGGTTTAACTTTTCGGATTTACTGAACCGAACCACTCCCTTCATAGGAGAGACCTTGACATAAGCCTTTTCACCGATCACCAATTCCAACGGTCTTTTCTTTAAATCATCCCAGCTCTTTTGTCTATCTTGGGCTGTCTTGAGTCTTTCCTAGATTATGGCTACTTTGTCAACGGTTAATTGAACAAGTTCTGGTCCAGTGACAGCTTTTTCTCCGACTTCGTCCCAATATAGGGGCAACCTACACTTTCGGCCATACATAGCCTCATATGGAGCCATCTCGATGCTACTGTGATAGCTGTTGTTATAGGCGAATTCTATCAGGGGTAACTGTTCGCTCCAGTTCCCAAGAAAATCCAGAGCACATGCCCTCGGCATGTCCTCGAGGGTCTGAATTGTTCTCTCAGTTTGACCATCAGTTTGGGGATAGTAGGCCGTACTGAGAGTGACCTTGGTTCCCATAGCCTTTTGAAAACTTTTCCAAAATCTCGATACAATTCTTGGATCTCTGTCAGACAGTATACTCACTGGAACTCCGTGTAGTCTCACTATGTTGTCCATATATAAGGTAGCTAACTTTTCCAAGTTGTAATTCATCCGCACTTGCAAGAAATGTGCAGACTTGGTCAATCTGTCAATGATTACTCAAACTCCATCGTGACCTTGCCTTGATCTTGGTAGTCCTATTACAAAATCCAAGTAGATGTTATCCCACTTCCATTTTGGTATTTCCAATGGCTGTAACAGTCCTCCAGGCCGTTGGTGTTCTGCCTTGACTTGTTGAAATGTTAGGCACTTGGAAACAAAGACAGCCACGTCTTTTTGCATTCCGTTCCACAAGTAATTGTTTTTCAGATCTCTGTACATTTTGGTGCTTCTTGGATGTACTAAAAATCTCGATTTATGTGCCTTGGTCATTACCTCTTCTCGAATTCCATCGATATAGGGTAGATACAACCGTCTTTTCATCCAAAGGATATCATTTTCATCAATTTGAAATTCTGGAACTTTTTCTTCTGGGATTAGTTATTTAATTTTAAAAATTGAGGTGTCTTGACTCTGCTTTAATTTAATGGTTTCCTGAAGTCTTGGTTGCGCCGATAGTGAAGATAAACTAACTTTTCCAAAATTTCTTCGACTCAATGCATCTGCCACCTTATTTGCCTTACCCGGATGATAATTGATTACCAAGTCATAATCTTTTAGAAGTTCCATCCACCGTCTTTGCCTCATGTTTAATTCTTTTTGGGTGAAAATGTACTTGAGGCTCTGGTGATCAGTAAAAACTTCACATTTCACTCCATAAAGGTAGTGCCTCCAGATTTTAAGCGCAAATGCCACTGCGGCTAACTCCAAGTCATGAGTGGGGTAATTCAGCTCATAAGGTTTTAGTTGCCGTGAGGCATAAGCAATCACCTGACCCTCTTGCATAAGTACATACCCTAATCTTTCCTTTGACGCATCACTATATATAGTGAAATTCTTACCATCCTCGGGGAGAATTAGTACTGGTGTGGATGCAAGTTTTGTCTTCAGGGTTTCAAAACCTCTTTCACATGCTTCATTCCAAATGAATTTCGAATTTTTTTGAGTAAGTTTGGTGAGTGGAATGGCTATCGAAGAAAATCCTTCCACAAATTTACTGTAGTAGCCAGCTAATCCCAGAAAACTTCTTACTTCAGTTACTGTTTTCAGCTGTGGCCAATCCTTGATTGCCTCTACTTTCTTAGGGTCTACTGACACCCCAAATTCAGAAATTATATGACCTAGGAACGCCACACTTTTTAACCAAAATTCACACTTCTTGAATTTGACATATAGTTCCTTGTCTCTCAGTGTTTGCAACGTGAGACACAAATGTTCTCGGTGTTCTTCCTCACTTGGTGAGTATACCAAGATATCATCTATAAAACAACCACAAACTTGTCGAGATATGGCTTGAACACTCGATTCATCAGGTCCATGAATGCTGCAGTAGCATTTGTTAGACCAAAAGGCATTACTGTAAATTCGTAATGTCCATATCTCGTCCTAAAAGCAGTTTTAGGGATATCCTCAGTTTTGAATTTCAGCTGGTGATAACCAGATCTTAGATCGAGTTTTGAGAAAACCTTGGCTCCCTTTAACTTATCAAAAAGATCGTCTATTCTCGGGAGTGGGTACTTATTCTTTATGGTGATCTTGTTTAAATCTCGGTAGCCAATACATAGCCTCATACTCCCGTCCTTCTTCTTTACGAATAGTACTGGGGCTCCCCACGGGGATGCACTAGGGCGAATCTGCTTCTTGTCCAGTAATTCCTGAAGTTGCTCCTTTAACTCTTTTAATTCAATTGGAGCCATTCAGTATGGTGCCTTTGAGAATGGTGCAGCACCAGGGACCAAATTGATTTCAAATTCCACTTCCCTATCGGGTATCTCACCCGGTAATTCTTCGGGGAAAACGTCTTGAAATTCTTGAACAATTGGAATATCCTCCAACTTTGGGGCTTCTTCTTCCTTGATTTCAGTGATCATTGCTAGATAAATTTCTTCTCTTCCTTTTATGGCCTTCCAGGCTTGTGAGGCAGATAACAGAGATTTCCTTTCCTTGGATTTTCTATGGTATATGACTTCCTCTGTAGTCGGAGTCTGAAGTCTAATTTCTTTCTTTTGACAGTCCACTATGGCATGGTTTTTAGCTAACCAGTCTATTCCAAGAATGATGTCAAACTCAACTATATTGAGTTGAGTCAATTCCACTTCGAAAGTTTGTTTGCTGATACCAATTTTACAGTTTCGATACACTTTGTATGTCTCAATTATTTTACTCGCCGGTGTTGCCACTCTTAATGGTTCACTAAGAGTATCATGCTCAAGTTTAAGCTTCTTAGCAAATCTTTTAGACACAAACGAGTGTGTAGCACCACAATCAAACAAGGTATATGCAGGTATGTCATTGAGTAGAATAGTACTTGCCACTACTTCGTTGGTGTTATCAGCTTTCTCTTGGGTGATTGCATATACCCGAGCATTGGTCTTGTTTTCATTTTGCTTTCTGGGTCCCGTCCCTTTTTCTTTGTTTTCCGGACATTCTTTAATTCGATGACCCACCTGTCCACACTTGAAACATGCACCTGTCTTCCGATAGCATTCTCCGGTATGATACCGCTTACAGGTGTCGCACCACTTCCATTCTCTATTGCAAGTATTGCCAGAATTTCCTTCGAAAGGCCCACCTGAATAATTTGGCTTCTTAAACTTGGGTCCATTCTTAGTAGATTGATTGACCATCGGTCTTTTGTTCTTTTTTTCTTCCTCACGATGTTTGATATCCGTTTCTGTACTCATTGCAGCGTACATCAAATCCGCAAAACTGTTTGGCTTGAATACTGCCAATGCTGACTGAATCCGGTTGTTGAGTCCCTTTTTAAAACGATGCATTTTTAGCGTTTCATCATACATGATCATTGGGACATAAGTTCCCAGATCATTGAACCGTGAAGTGTATTCCATCACTGTCATGCCCGGAGCCTGTTTGAAGTTTTCGAACTCGCTCAACTTCTGCAGACGAAATTCGGCTGGGTAGTATTGTTTCAAAAATTCTCTCTTGAAATCTGCCATGTGATTTCTTCTACTTTAGCTAGAGATGGTGACACAGTTTCCCACCACTTTCGTGCTCTGTCTTCTAGAAACGGTGTTACAACTTCAACTCTCAATTCTTCAGGCACTTCTAGTAGGTGTAGTTGTGATTCGACATTTTTGAGCCAGTTATGACTGACTTCCGGGTCTGGGTTTCCATCGTAAGTCGGGATTCGATTCCTCTTGAGAGATTCGTAATGGTACTTAATTCCACGGGGTTGTGGTTCAGGTGGTGGCTGTATGGCGTTGGCAAGGGGATTCACGGTTCCTTGAAATGTGGCGGCTACAATGGTAGCTATTGCCATCATATCTTCTTGACTGAGATTCACTCTCCGTAGTGGTGGTGGATTTTCATTTTGGTTGGCGCCACGAGGGTTACGATTGTTTCGGGGTGGTCTGCCTTCCATTTCCTATAAACATATATTTTATTAATTTATTTACCATAATTTAAAATCAAAATAATTTTATTAAATATTGAAATTCATACAATCAAAAGTTTCAAAACAAATGATTAATCAAATTATTCGGATACAATCGATGCCTACTCTACAGTTCTCTCCCTACTCTTCCAAGAGCTCCTCCATATTGATCATGTTATTTTGTAGCAGATCAATATGATTTTGCAACTGTTTATTGTGATGATCAATGTTATTTACTTGCTCCTGAAGCTCCTGTATTGTTGATTGGCTTACTTTCTCATCAATTTCTTTTTCCTCGATTCTTTCTTCAAGACGGCGTTGCATTTTGAGAAGGCTATCATCTCGGATTTCGAGCGTAAGAACTCTATCCTGAGCTTTGTTCAACTCTTTCTTAGTGATCTCGTGTCGACGTTCCGACTCAAGATGATAGGCAGCATAACGTCTAACGTCCTCCCGTAGTCTCTTCTCTTCCTCTCTTGCTTCACGAAGATCCTCCATCATGCACACGTTATTCCCATCCAATTGGTAGTTATCTCTCTGGAGTCTTTTATTTTTTTCTTTCAATGTTCTAATTTATGTCTCTTTTTCCTGAATTTGTTTCTGAAGTTCATTTATAATGCTTTGAAAGTCCATGTTGGCTTCCTATAAAGATAACGAAATTTTTATAAGATACCCATCACATTTTTATAAGATACTGATCAAATTTTAAATGTGCAAAAATTTAAAGATAATAGAATTTTTATTTAGAAAGAAATCGACACACTTAATAATTTTTCAATCATATTTTTATTACAATCTTTATACTTTTATTACAATCCTGATACTAATCTAATCTATCATCTCGCTTCCATCGCTGTCGCTGTCACTGTCGTCTCCGGCCCCCTCCATCGGTGCCTCTTCCTCTTCCTCCATGTTCTTTATTACCAGGTGCAAATAGTTGTTCTGATCTTGGAGTCTGCCCATAGTGCCGTGGAGCTTTGAGATGTACCGCTATTGCTTGGAGCTGAAATCTTCCTGACGCTAACGAGCCTGAGTAGCGCTCTCTCTCTCTGTCTCAACTCTTTCCAGCAGATCCTTGTTTAGTAAAGCTAAGCACGCAATGTGAGCGGAATCAGTCGGTATCTGTAGTAATTGGCTCTCAGCCAAGTCCAAGTGAAGAGTCAATCGATGTACGTCAGTCTCAAGTATATGCCTAATCTCGGTAAGTTCTTGCTTCTCCAATCTTTCCTTGGCCAGTTGCGCTTTCAAGGTCGCGATCTCCCTAGTCTGATTATCAATCGTGAGCTGGCGCATGCGAAGGGCAGCCTGAGCGCGGGTACGTGGAGCAGCCATTTCCTAGAATAAGTGGAGGAAAAAAATATCAGAATCGTATAAAGGATAGAAAGGCACAAATAATAGAAACAAAGTTGACGTGGAAAATTTTTGATTCTATGAATTTGCGGAACGATTGAAGGGATAGATTTTTGAAGTTGTTCGAAAATTTACGGAACAAACGAAAGTTGGACTCATGTTGGGATACACTAGGCTTTTGCCAAAATTTGACTATCAAAATCCCAGCGGGATTATGAACCTAGCGGCTCTGATACCACTTAAATGTCACGCCCCGTGTCCGAAGCGTCGGTAACATCCGGCATTGTTTAACATTTATTTGCAAACAATTAAGCCTCGTATCAAATCAAACTAGTCTTTTTCATAAAATCAATAATGTCTTTACAATGACACTGAAATGGAAATTACATCCGAGTATTTTGAAGCGGAAACAAAAGGAAAACAGAAAATCTTGAGTCTTGATCTTGATCATCGATCCACCAACCCCAGAAAGCTTCCTGCTCCTCCTCATTTATTTGCTCTTAAGTTTTATCCCAAATTTGTAAGAGGTGAGTGTTTTGGGAAACACTCAGCACGTGGGAGGCCGATCGATTTTCAATGATACATATAGATCTTAACCTTTAAACAGTTCTTTAATAATCATTTAAATCTTATTACTTTTAACTCATCATAGCATAAACGAATCGAACAAAAGACAAAGTTTCCTTTTTCAGATGATTCGAAATAGTTCAGAAGCAACTCAGATAATTTCAGACAACATAGACACAACACTGTTACTCATCTCATTTTCATAGTCAAATTGTCCCCAATATGTTAGTTCTCTAAGGGGTGAGGCCAGAACTCGGTTTTATACCCACCGGTGGGTGCCAGACAGAAATTGTTTTATACCTAACATTGGGGCCAGACAGAATCACAATTCACGTCCCATTTCAAATCCGAATTGTAATAGTGCACACAAAATTCAGAGACAACAGACAGAACTTATCAGATTTCTCAGAGTACAGATTTTTAGACAGACACAACGAAATCAAAGAAATTCGAAGCATAGAAGAAACACATAATCTATCGAACTTTTAAATGAAACAGATAGAAATTTTCGAAAATAAGGACACACATACTAGCATGTCATATTATGTATATCAAGTTTAAAATTACGAAAAGATATGTAACAAAAGCCCACTTACTTGTGTTTTGAAGATAGGTTCGAAATTTTCAGCTTTTGGAACAAATTTTCCTCCTGAAATTTGGGCAGCACTTCGACATAAACTTTCAGCAGATTACGTCTCCAATCCAGCAGCACTTTGTCGTATTTTGTGATCACTCGAACGATACAAACTCCTTCTTGCCTTGGACGAAATTTTTGGGACGATTTTGAGGAGGGGTGAGGGCCGAATTCTTGAAGGCTTTTTGGTGCACTTTTCATTCAACCTTGAGATGGTAATTGTAGGGGAGGGAAAGACTTTTCATCTTGCCTTTGCCGAAATCTTGATCTCCAAGATTAGCCATAAATGTAGTCCAAAATTCCATGATTTCTTCAAGAGTCACATTGGTTTTCTATATGGTCATTTCATGCATCATTAATGTGTCCTAGCCATTAGCTCTCCCGCAGTTCTTTCATGGGTAAACTCAAAGGTCATTTCTTGCATACTTAATTTGTCCAAACCTTTAGCACTCTTTTTGGTCTTGTTAAGACAAGCTCGGTTGAGCTTCTTTGAGCTGAAAGATCGTGTCCTTGAGCTGGGGTTTTACTCCTCCCGTGGAAACTCTTCAATGGATGCTGTGATTTGCAGCTCGGCCTCCCGTTGAGCTAATCCCCAAGCTTTGAAGCTATTTACTCGAGTTAAATTTACTGAAAATCTAAGTTAATATTCAAGTTTATAGTTAGAATGAAAGTTTTTGAGCTTATATTAAGCTAAATTTCAAGTTCGTGTTTCTTACATGATTTATTTCTCATCGAAAAATCTCGGGTTCTCACATATTTGATCAGTTGCAAGGAGCATCGATATTTTCTAATATGGATCTTCGATCTGGATATCATCAGTTGAAAGTTAAAGAGTCGGATGTTCACAAGACATCATTTCATACTAGATATGGGCACTACGAGTTTATGGTCATGCCCTTCGGTCTGACTAATGCGCCAGCGATCTTCATGGACCTCATGAATCGCATATTTCTGCTGCATATGGATCAGTTTATTATAGTCTTTATTGATGATATATTGATCTATACAAGGAATAAAGAGGAGCATAGTCGTCATTTGAGGACAGCACTACAAGTACTACAAGACAGAAAGCTTTATGCAAAATTCAGCAAGTGCGAGTTTTGGCTTGATAGAGTGGCTTTCTTAGGCCACATCATTTCTAGTGATGGCGTTGAAGTTGATCCAAGAAAAGTTGAGGCAGTGAAAGAGTGGCCAGTGCCGAAGAGTGTTACCGAGATTCGAAGTTTCTTGGGACTAAATGGCTATTATCGNATCTTGAGTCTTGATCTTGATCATCGATCCACCAACCCCAGAAAGCTTCCTGCTCCTCCTCATTTATTTGCTCTTAAGTTTTATCCCAAATTTGTAAGAGGTGAGTGTTTTGGGAAACACTCAGCACGTGGGAGGCCGATCGATTTTCAATGATACATATAGATCTTAACCTTTAAACAGTTCTTTAATAATCATTTAAATCTTATTACTTTTAACTCATCATAGCATAAACGAATCGAACAAAAGACAAAGTTTCCTTTTTCAGATAATTCGAAATAGTTCAGAAGCAACTCAGATAATTTCAGACAACACAGACACAACACTGTTACTCATCTCATTTTCATAGTCAAATTGTCCCCAATATGTTAGTTCTCTAAGGGGTGAGGCCAGAACTCGGTTTTATACCCACCGGTGGGTGCCAGACAGAAATTGTTTTATACCTACCATTGGGGCCAGACAGAATCACAATTCACGTCCCATTTCAAATCCGAATTGTAATAGTGCACACAAAAGTCAGAGACAACAGACAGAACTTATCAGATTTCTCAGAGTACAGATTTTTAGACAGACACAACGGAATCAAAGAAATTCGAAGCATAGAAGAAACACATAATCTATCGAACTTTTAAATGAAACAGATAGAAATTTTCGAAAATAAGGACACACATAATAGCATGTCATATTATGTATATCAAGTTTAAAAATACGAAAAGATATGTAACAAAAGCCCACTTACTTGTGTTTTCAAGATAGGTTCGAAATTTTCAGCTTTTGGAACAAATTTTCCTCTTGAAATTTGGGCAGCACTTCGACATAAACTTTCAGCAGATTACGTCTCCAATCCAGCAGCACTTCGTCGTATTTTGTGATCACTCGAACGATACGAACTCCTTCTTGCCTTGGACGAAATTTTTGGGACGATTTTGAGGAGGGGTGAGGGCCGAATTCTTGAAGGCTTTTTGGTGCACTTTTCATTCAACCTTGAGATGGTAATTGTAGGGGAGGGAAAGACTTTTCATCTTGCCTTTGCCGAAATCTTGATCTCCAAGATTAGCCATAAATGTAGTCCAAAATCCCATGATTTCTTCAAGAGTCACATTGGTTTTCTATAGGGTCATTTCATGCATCATTAATGTGTCCTAGCCATTAGCTCTCCCGCAGTTCTTTCATGGGTAAACTCAAAGGTCATTTCTTGCATACTTAATTTGTCCAAACCTTTAGCACTCTTTTTGGTCTTGTTAAGACAAGCTCGGTTGAGCTTCTTTGAGCTGAAAGATCGTGTCCTTGAGCTGGGGTTTTACTCCTCCCGTGGAAACTCTTCAATGGATGCTGTGATTTGCAGCTCGGCCTCCCGTTGAGCTAATCCCCAAGCTTTGAAGCTATTTACTCGAGTTAAATTTACTGAAAATCTAAGTTAATATTCAAGTTTATAGTTAGAATGAAAGTTTTTGAGCTTATATTAAGCTAAATTTCAAGTTCGTGTTTCTTACATGATTTATTTCTCATCGAAAAATCTCGGGTTCTCACATATTTGATCAGTTGCAAGGAGCATCGATATTTTCTAATATGGATCTTCGATCTGGATATCATCAGTTGAAAGTTAAAGAGTCGGATGTTCACAAGACATCATTTCATACTAGATATGGGCACTACGAGTTTATGGTCATGCCCTTCGGTCTGACTAATGCGCCAGCGATCTTCATGGACCTCATGAATCGCATATTTCTGCTGCATCTGGATCAGTTTATTATAGTCTTTATTGATGATATATTGATCTATACAAGGAATAAAGAGGAGCATAGTCGTCATTTGAGGACAGCACTACAAGTACTACAAGACAGAAAGCTTTATGCAAAATTCAGCAAGTGCGAGTTTTGGCTTGATAGATTGGCTTTCTTAGGCCACATCATTTCTAGTGATGGCGTTGAAGTTGATCCAAGAAAAGTTGAGGCAGTGAAAGAGTGGCCAGTGCCGAAGAGTGTTACCGAGATTCGAAGTTTCTTGGGACTAAATGGCTATTATCGCAAGTTTATTCAGGGGTTCTCATCTATAGCGGTACCTATGACCGCTTTGACAAAGAAGAATGCAAAGTTTGTATGGGGACCCGAGAATCAAGACAATTTTGACAAGTTGAAGCAAGCCTTGATTTCAGCGCCAGTGTTATATATGCCATCAGGGCAAGGGGAGTATGTTCTATATACTGACACTTCTAAACTTGGTTTGGGCGCAGTTCTAATGCAAAATGACCGAGTTATAGCTTATGCGTCGAGACAGTTGAAAATTCACGAGAAAAACAACCCTACTCATGATCTTGAGCTTGCAGCAGTGGTTTTCGCATTGAATATTTGGAGACATTACCTTTATGGGTAGAAGTACAAAATATTCACCGATCATAAAAGTCTGAAATACTTTTTCACCCAGAAGAAACTGAATATGAGACAACGCAGATGGCTTGAGTTAGTAAGGGACTACGACTGTGAAATTAGTTATCATTCTTGGAAAGCTAATGTTGTGGTAGACGCATTGAGTAGAAAAGCAGCAGTTATCACTCCAAAGACAGTTGCAGTACGAGATACAGTGGTTTGAGCTTACGGTCTATGCTAGGGGCGAGGCTCCTAATCTTGCCACATTATCAGTACAATCGACTTTGAGAGACAGAATTCGTGGCGGGCAGTCTACTGATGAGCAATTTCAAAAATGGAGAGTTAGAGATGAAGCCAGGGCCGGAAGCTATATTCTGAATTGGATGGTATAGTTCGATATCGAGATCGTTTATGTAATACCCCATAATTAAGTATATATTTAATTATTATTTATTACTAATAATTTTAAACATTTATAAAAGAAAGCCATTCACTTGATGAATTTCAAGAGTTTCTTAGCCTAATTTTTGAGTTTTAAGGGCTGGTCTAGAGTAGGGTTTGAGTTGTGTGAGAATGGGGCTTTTTAATAGTTGAGAAAAATAGGAGAAATTTCATTTCTATACCTCAAACTCCTCCAAAATTTCTAGAACAATTCCTCAAAACTCCCTACTTACCCAGAAAGCTATCGAAGAAGGAGGTGTTGAAAAATTAATAGTCGATTTTTCGTCAAAATTCATAAACCACCGCTGCACGGGAAGGAAATAGTGTCGGAAAACTCACTTTTCAGGTACTGTTTTCACTCCCAATTTCCGTAACCTTGCTGTTCGTATTTTACCTTAGTGTAAAAACAAAAGTTGTTCATTGTATGTCGTAATTCTCATTCATGTATTTGGTTTCCCGGAATCGGCCTCGGAAATAGTGTTTTCCTGCAGCCGAAGTCGGGGTGTGAGTTTTACTATTTTTTCCTTTTCTAGCACGTTTCGGCAGAGAATTTCGAAAAGCTTATAACATAAGAATTGTAGGAAATTGTATTTTAAGTCTACTGGAAAAAACTTGGCTGCGCGTGGTGGCCGGACGACGGCCACGCGCCGCCGGAATCGGCGCGTGTAACACACGCGCCGGCGAAAGATGAAAATTTAATTTTTCGAAGCATGCTCTATATTATTCTAGGCCGTTGTGCAAGTTTCGTAAATTTTGGGTGAGTATTTCATTTACTGTAAATTTTAAATGTTAAAACTATGATTTTCGAATAATATATGATACTTGTATGATCGTTTGAATCTTTTTATACTTGTTTCTAGTCTTCAATACTTTAAAAATATATCACTAGAAGTAGCTTTGAAGTTTTATAATTTTTGGATTTACAAACTATTTTTTTATATGTTTGTGAGTAATATATTCGTATTTATATAAATAAAATATGAAATCAATAAAAATTATGATGTTACTTTTGGTATAATATTTTGTAAATTATTATGAACATTTAAAGTACATACTCTTACTAAGACATAAGACGAGTCCAATGATTTTCTATATGCTTATTACTATGGTATTTTATGTCACCAAATAAAGTATAAAGTTATGAGCTAATTTTGGGGATAGTCTATATTAAAAATGAATTAGGAAATATTATACTATACTAATGTTAATCATCTTGGTCAATAGGATTGGCTTGAAATTTGGATTCTCACACTCATGTATAGTAAATTACTAAGGTGAGGAATTTACTTTTATCGTTCTTCCTATAACTTTGGCAGTTGGCCTGGAAATTATGATATGATATTTTATTAAATGATATTTGCCATGTTTTATTGATTTCTTGTGCTTGTGCATAATTATTGTATCTCTTAATCTCGTTGTTGCATCACTTCGATGGCCACTCCCTCTATCATAATAAATCATCAATCATGACTATATCCTTCTTACCGATCGAATTTATCATCTTGATCGCATCATAGTCAAATTTATTCTACTTAATTTACTCATTACTTTTATTACATAATGATGGAATGCTTCATTGAAAAGTTCTCATTGTAATATCATCACACTAAGTGTGATTCTTATATAATTTTCACCAAATAAGGTCTTGGTTAATCAACGAATGATTAAATGATTGACCCAGACGGAGCCCTAGACAACGGACTTTGGTTTGGAGATTGAGTCCATGGAACAACGTGAATTTGGTCCGGGTATATTAGTTCACTTGGCTCGTTATTCTTGCTAATTATATTTTCTATGTTGTGCATTCATATAGTCGGATGCTCGCCCAATTGTCTATTATATCATTCTGTTAAATTTAACATTATTTAATTCTCACTGAGTCCTTAAAGACTTAACCTCTCTATTATCTTTATCTATTGTAATTTCTAGAGGCAAGTATAGCAGAATTGGATAAAGAAGGAAATGTCGGTGAATGATCTAGCAGTGTTTGTCTGAAATATTTTTTATAATAAATCTTTTTTTTATGTTTTTAGTTTGGTCTTGTAATAACTCCATCGAAATTTACTGGTGCTTTGTTCGATTCGCTTCCGCGAATAAAGTTCAGTAGATTTTTTTTTACTGTCTATAATACTTCAAAGGATTATTTCCACACGAGATATAATTAAGTAAGGTGGCATTTCTCGAGGGCTAAGTCCTGAGTTGGGGTGCCACAGAGGTGGTATCAGAGCCAAACATGCTAGGATAGGTTACCTAGAAATGTAAAATACAATTAGTTATATTTTTTCTAATATCTGCTCATCACTAATAATTGTTTACATAATTTTATTTACTTATCTCAGGATGTCTGACTCTACCAGTAGCCAGGGAAGTCTTTTAGACACTATCTATGTTCGTACAGATTCTCCGACCCTGACTTTCACCCCTGGGTCTCAGCATTTAGCTCATTATCCTGAGCATGTCACCCTACAGATTGCTGAGGATCGAGATAGGGTGAGAGCCGCCTGAGTGACTGACCTAGCTCTTTTTGAAGAGAAGATTTTTCGTTTGACCCGGGAGAATCAAGACTTACGAAACCAGCTGGCCATTTACAGGTGGCACAATGACACGCTAGGGGCTCCTGATTTTTGTCCCTCATACTTAGAGGATGCTTGGGAGAGACAGATTCCAGCCTATAGGGGAGTCATGGGGCAAGCAGTATACGAGAGAGATAGGATGATCATGAGTCTATCTGAGATGCATGGGTTTTTTGATCAAGAGCTGAGGGCCCTTCAGAGAGCAGAGTATTTTTCCGAGACTCATTTTGATTACTTACTTACACAGGGTCGTACCATGTTCGAATACGCCATCTATGGGTTAGAGTACGTGTTAGCAGACCTCACCGGCCTTCGAGATGGTACAGGACCTAGTACCATTCCTACCCAGCACCTAGCAACTGACCCACCAGATATCGCATGAACTGAGCCCCAGTTATTCCATTAGTTGATCCATCAGCTGACCCAGTCAATGATCTACCAGTTGATCCACCCATTATTCCACCTATGAAGCCGCTAGTCTTGGAGCAAGTGTTGCCTGCCTTGCCATTAGCTTTAGAGGAGGATGTTTGGCTTACAGACCTCGAGTATGAGTCCGACCTAGAGGAATTTCCTGATGAGCCACCACTAATAGCACAGTTAGGGCCTTTTTGGGGAGAGGACCCTTTACCTCTGTTTTGAAATGTTGGTGATGAATTTATCATAGAGATATCAGACGATAAGGACGCGTCCGAAGCCGAGTCGACTGTTATCGCTGAGGAGTAGTACCAGACTATGGATATTAGTAGTATTGTTTTTATTTCTAGAAAAAAAAATCATCACACTCTGTTTTGCACAATTGATGATATCTCATTTAAATAGGTCATAGTAGAAAGATTTGATGTTGTATAACTTTTATGACTTGATGATAATTTCTCTAGTAGTTATCAGTTTTCTCTATAAATGATGACTATTTTTGTGGTATGATAATTACAAGATTGTATGTGTTATTGATTAGCTTAGAAGTTTTACTGCCCAAGTTCTTATATTCTGAGAATATTCCCATTATTAGCAAATCGATGGCATCTTTAAATGGAAACAACCAAGCAAGGAGACAAGAATATCAAAATCATCAGCATGGAGAGGAACACATACCACAAGAAGAACTTAATCCTCGCCACATGCTCGAGATGATGCAACAATTCTTTCAATACAGCCAGAATCCACAAAAAAACCTTGATGCGGGTGATCGGATATTCGAACATTTCCTTTGATTCAATCCTCCTAGGTTCCAATGGACCCGGGATGCAACCCAAGCTGAGTCTTGGCTGACGAAGATCAAGAAGATATTTTCTGTTCATAACTACTCTGATGAACAGAAAATAAATCTATCTACTTACCAATTCGAGGATGCTGCATACAACTGGTGGAGAGTCATAGATCATCAGTGGAGCCGAAATAATACTCCCAGGACATGGTAGAACTTCACAAGAGAATTCGAAGGAAAATGAAACGTCTGCTTATCGTTTTCTTAAATCGTGCTCGAAAATTTTTTTTTTTTATCCTCCTTAATCTATATAATTCAAAATATACATATATATACTTTAAAATACCTTGATACAATTTTTAAAATAAAATACCCAACTACCATTTAAAAATCAAAGGAAAATAGTTTGAATCATAAAATCGTCAAACGTTTTATCAAATCTAAAAACATTATTTGAAAAGTATAACCTGTAACGACCCATTACAGGCCCAGTGGACCGCCCATACGGCCCACTGCCCCGATCGACCCAAGGCTATCCCGATCTTGGGCTCCCTCAAAGGGGCCTTTTCTCTCACGGGCTTTCAATAGGTGTCGTACGGGTTAGTCATAGAACCCTCCAGCCCATGCACTGGAGCTTGTGCCTTCCCAGACTCGAACCTGAGATCACATGGATATATAGAAAACTCGATTGTCTGCTCTAGTTCTTCACTCAACTTTATTTGATCGAATTTTGAAGGGACAACAGCTGGATGCTCAGTTATTAGAGTTGAAGAGGAAAAGTGATCTGACAGGAGTTTCTGAATTTGGGTCAAATTGTGATGGGTTACTGACCTTTCGAGGCAGGATATGTGTTCCTATGGGTGATGACATTCGAAAAGAGGTACTTCTTGAAGCTCATACAACGCCATATTCTGTACATCCCGGTAGTACCAAGATGTACCAAGATCTTCGACGTCTTTACTGGTGGCAAGGTATGAAGAAAGATATCATGTTATTTGTTTCTGAATGTCTAACCTGTCAGCAGGTTAAGATTGAGCACCAGAGACCGGCGGGATTGTTGCAATCCTTGCCTATACCGCAATGGAAGTGGGAGCATATAACTATGGAATTTGTTGTTGGGTTGCCAAGGACTCAGAAAGGCTTCAATTCTATTTGGGTGATCGTGGATCGATTGACCAAGTCATCACATTTTCTTCCTGTCAAGACGACTTATTCTATGAATCAATATGCTGAGGCGTATATTCAAGAGATTGTGAGACTTCATGGGATACCGGTGACGATAGTTTCAGATCGTGGTCCAAGGTTTACATCCGAGTTTTGGAAGAGTTTGCATCGAGCTTTGGGAACAAAATTGGCTTTTAGCACCACGTATCATCCTCAAAGTGACGGTCAATCAGAAAGGGTTATCCAAATTATTGAAGATATGCTAAGGGCTTGTACGATTGATTTCCCGGGAAGTTGGGATTCTAAGTTGCCTTTGGTAGAGTTCTCATTTAATAACAGTTTCCAGTCTTAAATCGGCATGGCACCTTATGAAGCTTTATACGGAATAAAGTGCCGCTCTCCTTTGTATTGGGAAGAGGTAGGTGAAAGAAAGATGTTGGGCACGGAGTTGGTTCAACAGATAGCAGATGTTTTGGCCTTGATCCAAGAAAGAATGAAGACAGCTCGGTCTAGACAGAAGAGTTATGCTGATGTTCGTCGGCGGCCTTTGGCATTCGAGGTTGGTGACCATGTATTTATCACAATAGCTCCTCTTAAGGGAGTTATGCGATTTGGAAAGAAAGGCAAGTTAAGTCCTCGATACATTGGAACGTTCGAGATTCTTGATAAGATTGGAGACCGAGCCTATTGTCTTGCATTGCCACCAGACTTGGATCGAGTTCATAACGTATTTCATGTTTCAATGCTACGTAAGTACTGAAAGGGGATCGGTTACGGTGACCGGAAACGCAACGGAAGCACAAAAATTTTGATTTTAGCATAAAATTTTCGGCCACCAACATTCTTGTGTAGCAAATACAATAAACAACAAAATGTCATACATAGTGTGTTTAGAGAAATATACCTATCAATCTCAAAGGATTGATGTATGGCTCCAACTAAGGTGTAAACACCTTAGCTCTTCAATGGTAGAAACTATCTTCATGCTTCCTTTGAGCACTCCTTGCTCAACTATTAAGCCCACCACCAACTAGGTAGATCCCCTCATATTTTGCACTAGAAAAATATGAGGATTTTTCTTTGAGAAGTGAGTGTTTTCTCCAACCATTGAAGAACAAAAA
>NC_133321.1:7458399-7494157 GCF_012295235.1 Primulina huaijiensis
AAAGAGATTGGTATTGTCAAATTTCTTTGGAGAAATCATGTGATTGAAGAGGCCACGTGGGAACCAGAAGAGGAGATGAAACATCGTTATCCGAATTTATTCGACGGTAAGCAAATTTCGGGGACGAAATTTTTATAAGGAGGGGAGATTGTAATATCCCAACCTTTTAGCATTTTATTGTTTATGATATTATTTTTGGTTGGGTGTTTAGGAGATATGGTTATTGGATATTTATGGTTTATTATGGTAATGGATATTTCATATGGTTTGATGGTTGAGATTATGTGTAATGGTTATGTTTATTGGAATGGTTAAAATATGGTCATTGTTTATGGTTATTGTTTTGGTATTATGTTCATAGTTGGAGATGATTAAAGAAATGCATGGGTAGAATAGAAAGTTGATTTTGAGCCAAATAGGAAATGGAAGTGCAGAAACGGTATGAAAAAGGTGGCAGTTATTGTGGTTTTTAGTATAATATTTTGTTTATTGCTCCAATTGATGTGAGGCCAATTCCATTGGAAAGATAAGGTATAAGGCTATAACTTTCATGTTTTGAGTTTTGTTCAAATCATTAGGGAAGACGAGCCAAAAGTGGCCCGAAATGTGCTGTTTGTTTCGTTGTTCCTGAACTGATACATGTTGGGAGAATGAGCATAACCTTTTACTCAGACCTTCAAATGACATGAGGCTCATTGGAGATGCAAGAAAACACATAGGGCTACAACTTTGATGTCTATCACTTTGGCTAATTCGGAAGAAAAAATGCAGTTTTGGCCCTTGGTAGAGGGTACACGGACCTGTACACGGACCCCTACACGGGGTCCGGGTCTTGCCATGCAAAATGAGTGATTTCCCGTGTGTACACGGACCTCTACACGGAGAGGGGCACGGGGTCCGTGTATATGGCGTAGAAAACACGTTTTTTTGTGTATTTATAGGCTTTTAATCCACTTTCTACACTATTCTACTCACTTCTCATTTCTTCTTTTTCCTTGGATCGTTCCTAGCTCTTTTCCCTTCAAGATTTACTCTCCTTCATTCTCTACTCCAATTGCAAGGTTTATAGTTGGATTTTAGGGTCTCTTATCTTAGACTTCAAGCTATAAGGTATGAACTTTTATATTCTTGGAGTTGGGAGGGTTTGAAGTAAGGAAGGGTTAAGTTGAATTGTTGATTTCTTGAATTAATGTTGATAATTGTTGGTTATTCTTGTGTTTATTGATATAGGAATTCAATCAAGGTTACATTAGCAGCCATTGTGCTTGTGGTTGTAAGTAGAAGCTTCCTTTCAAGTGCTCACATGATATATATGTATATAAGTCATGTTTATTGATGTCTAGCTCCTTTCATTGTTAGATTATTGATGTATGTATTGTTATTTGTTCATTGTGCCAAAAATACCATTGAATTCATTGATAAGGAGCTAGTACTTTATTGTTGCCTACCAAGTATTTGTTAAAATGCCCAAATGAAGTTCCCTATGATTAAAGCCAAGGAATGATAGTAATTCATGCATGTCATTGGCCAATCACATGATTATGAGTATCTCTTACAGTTTTGATATATTTATATATCAAAGAGATACTATCCACAGGTCACAGGTCACAGGTCACAAGTCACATGCTATCATCTCCTTTCCTTTAATTCATGTCATGAAATACCATCTATACTGCTTTGTTATCTATTGTTCATTGAAGATGGTATTATTCATTGTTTATTTCCATTAATTCATTGTTCATTGCCATTGCTATAGCCATGTTCTAAGCCAAGCCTATGTATATGTATTTGTTATGTACAGCTTTCTGCTTACTGAGTTTTATCTCATTCCAGTTAATGTCATGTGATGCAGGTGATAAAAAGGATTGAAGCGGATTGTCCGAGGAGGAAGAAGTTATATAGCTATGGAAGGGAAACTTTTGAACTTTTGTTATGAAACTTTTAGATTGAAAATTATGGAGTTAATGATGTTGGCTTTTGGTTTTCTTTTGAAGGATTTAAAAGTGAATGTTTATGTAAACGAATTTTGAAAATGCTTATGATGTAAATGATTTAATGATCTTTCCCGTTTAATTTCAAATGCTTCCGCATATGTTTTTCCTTTTAAATTTAAATGTCATGAGAGGGGGTTGTTTCATAGCCCACACTATAACCTCTCAAAAATATCTCATAAACATAAATAAATAGTCGTACAAATATTCTTGAAAAAAATCATAATCATAAACTAGTGCGGAAAACTAGCGTCGGTCCTCAAGTTATATGTACCTTCAGTTCAGCGAAGTCAACCATCTAGACCTCCATAACATTTTTATCATAATCACTTGCATCAATCACACCTAGTGAGTCTAAAGACTCAACACGTCATATCCTTGATAACAACTAATACATAATACAGATCACATGCAACATTGAAAAATACTTGTACTTAAAATATCGTTTTCATGAAGAAGCAGAAACTTTAAACAAAAATATTTTTCATAAACATTTTCATGATACATAAACTTAAAAACATTTTCCATAAACTTTTAATAAACATTTTCTTAAACGTATTCATGTTATCCTCAACATATTCATATTCATATTATCAACAACATATACGTATTCTTTTTTCCTTTTCGTTGAATTCAGATCGTTAATTGTGACTTTCGTGTTCATCTACGTCTACGTCTACGTGTTGGGCGATGGATCCATCTACATGTAACCACAGTACTGGACGGCGGAGACACCAGCAACACTCTCACCGGTGAACTATTCCTTGGCCTATCCTCATAATATGGAAATACGATCGTCGGGGCTCCCTTGGGGGCCTTCTCCCATAGACGAGCTCCCTCTGGGGCCTTTCCCCACGCATAGGCTCCCTCTGAGACCTTTTTCCCTCACGTTATCCCTAAGCATATCATCATATATATATACATATCCGTATCCAAGGAAACACGATAGCCGGGCTCCCACTGGGACCATAACCCTCACGACATTTCCAACATATCATCGTATTAATCACAATTACTTCACTTCCTTCAACGTTTCATATTATCGTCACTTTATAAAAATCATGCATTTAATATCCTTTTCTTTTTAAAAACAAGCATGCAACATATCTTTTAACGTTATCGTTTCTTCATAAAAACCCATAAACATTTTAAAATAATCCTTTCAACATATAAAAATCCGTAAATCTTTTAATTAAACATTTCAACATCATAAATATTTAAAATATACATTTAAATTAAACATTTCAACATATTAAATCATAACCTTATAAAAAAACATTTTGACATAATGAATCGTAAACATTTAAAATCTATCTCATAAAACTTCATAAACATTTGAAATAATCATATTAGCACATCAACAGCATTAAGGGTACTGCCATGACGTTTACTAATTTCTAGGTGTAAAAAGACCGTTTTACCCCTGGACGTAAATTTTCACGTTGCTGAATTTTTCTTAATTTCGTTGAATTTAATATGTCCACATAATTATTTAAGCTTACATGAATTTTTTCATATGTTTATATAGCTTAAATAGAGGACTTTTAATTTAATCTTTAAATAAGACGTATTACTGCGTTTTAATCTCGAATTAAACCCAAACCTTAATATAAAATTCCCAAATTGAAAACTTAGACTTATAATAATTATTTAATCTTAAACCTAATTTTTCATAATTTTATAAAGCATAAAACTAGACGTTTTGATTAACTCGTTAATTAGCGTTTCGTGCGGCGATTAAATCCTGAATAAATCCAAAACTCGTTATTTTGATCCCAAATTTTAAATATAACATTTTTAAGATTTATTCTACCCTTCCAAGTCATGAGCCACTCCCGTGGACCCATGTACTCAATTTGTCTTCTTTAATTTTTGTTTTTGACCCTTTATCGAACACACGGAGCCATCTCCTAATTTACTCGAGCCACGCCAGAGCCACCTCGAGCCAAACCCGAGCCAACCCACCTAGTGACCCTAGTGACAAAGCCCAGCCCATAGAACCAGCCCCTAAGGCTCTCAAACACCCTGGAACCGAGCTACCAAATCTGTGCATGTGTGTGGGTGTGAGTCTCATTGGTAAAAAAGGACTCCTATCTAGTCTAGGATCCTTCCAGCCGATTAACCCTCGACCCAACTTGAGCCTAACCATTGTGGACCATGCCCAGACCAACCCCAAGCCTTGGAACCTCAAGCACGAAGTTCTGAACTCAGAAATCACAATATGCACGTATTTTTGCTTCTTCACGCCCTCTCAAACCAGTGGCCAGCCCAGCCACTCTAGCCCTTGGCCCGACCCTAAACCATCTCCCTTAGACCCCATAGGACCCGCTTGGCTTGCCCCCAGGCCAGCCGCAAGCCCCATACTTCCCGTCCAGCTTCTGTACGCTGATGCAACAATCTGCGCGGCTTCCCCTTGGCCTCTCGGGTGGAGTCCTAGCTTGCTAATACTCCTCCCCAGCCCTTGGTCTTGAGTCCTAGCATGGCTAGGACTCCTTCTCAGCCCCTAAACGAGACCCAGCTGTGACCCAAGCTAGGCCATGCAACACCTAACCCATAAACCAATCCTTGAAACCCCAAATCGTGAGAAGTGGTTCCAGCTTAACGTTTTTGTTTTTTTTGTGTGCAGCGTTTTGTTGCTTTTGTTTGCGATTCTAGACCTTTAAAATTGTGTAAATACATGCTTATTCATATCCTAATTCATGGCAGCCCCTTAAACATCATATAGACATGATTTTGAATCAACAACCAAGAGGTAAGCACATGCATATGAATAGTTGCGAAAATTATAATTTGAGTGCCTTGTTTCCTTTAAAAACATGTTCAAATAAATATTATGATGTGATAGATGATTGAAAGAAAGAATATGGCGTGCCTTAGCGTTTTTAACGCACGATTTCTCGTTGACGATTGAGAAGAACGGCGACGACAACCTACGCTTGAAGCTCCATGAAGCCTTCGAACTTTCCTTCAAATTGTAGTGGGTGTGTGCCGTGAACTTAGAGGGAAAAGTTGGTGAAATTCTGAAAAGTGGCCGAGAGTTGATGAATTAAGGGGGAGAGTTTTGAGTATTTTATAGTCTAATTAATCACTAATTACGATTAGGCCCATTAAGTAGGTAATTTAGGCCCAATAGTGCTTAATTAAAATTTTTTAAAAATGGTTTTGTTTAAATAAGTTTGTAAATTTATTAGCCGGGTTGCCAAAACATTCGTATTTTTGTTGAAAATCTAACGCCGATAAAATTTACGTCCCGGCGTATAAAATCACGTCAAAACCCCATATTTTCAAAAATAAGAAAAAGCATCACCCATATTTTAAATAATTAAAACAATTATTTAATAAAAAAATTATATTTTTTAGCTTTTGGTCTCCGTTTCTCGATCGCAACTTGAATAACCTTTAAAAATACATTTTAATGCAATCATGTAGAAAAAATATTTTAAACATGCAAATATGCACAACATAATTAATTAATGTAATTAAAACAATTAATTGAAATACACTAGGAATTTAAATAACTCAAATGCATGTGGTTCGTGTGGACCTTAAAATTTTCGGGGCGTTACAATCTTCCCCCCTTAAATTGAATTTCGTCCTCGAAATTCGCTTATCCTTGATAATCAAAAGTTTAGACTTAGTTCTAGTATCTCAAAAATCCACGCTTCCACTGTGCTACACTGATAAAACTTAAGTTCTAGAATGTTCTTACGTCTCCTTGATCCCAATTAAATTTTTCCCTCTAAATCCTCATTTATGATTTGCAACTTAAGAAAACCCATAATGACTTAGTGCTATTACTATTATAACCTCGAATTTCAATTTTTCTTACGATTCCTAATATTAAAAGATGGATGACCATGCTTATCGTATATTATTCTCCTTAAATTATACCCCAAAATATTCATCAACTTAATAAATTTCAATCTTAAAATCCCAAACGCATCCGCTAACACTTAGATTTGTCAAGCCTAATATTGTTTCATACTTAAAACCCTTGATTAACATTTCTTATAACCTTATAACCAGATATCCCAAGGTTCTAAATATCCTTAAAAGTCTAAATCATCAAAAATTCTTATCATTTAACACATTCAATTCTCGCTCATTGCTAAACTAGTCCCCAAATTCTTTAACAATTACAAAATTAATTCTTAATTTCCTCAAAAATTACCCCATTTGGTCCTTAATTTTTAAAATCTTACAATTAACCAATAAATTTTTGGCATTCTTAATTTCCTTCTACAGGTTTCCCATAACAAAATTTCGATAATTTTAAACTTATTTACCCAAAAATCAATTCCTATAACCAATCTTTCCTTTCATCAAACTTAAAATCCCAATTTATACATTTTCTTATTTTCAAAGATAATCGCAGTATTCGAATCATTGTTCCTTATGTCTAATTCCCCAAAAATTAATTTAACTAGTAACCACGAATGATAAATATTTTCTTAGAAAATCTACGTGTCCCAAAGGCATTCATAATATTCACGATTAACTTATGACTCAAACTGTAGAACGTCAATACTAAAACCAAAAATCAACATAGTCCAATTCCACCACAAAGCCAGCATGCGTTGAAATCAAGTAATTTCTTATTTCATATCATATCACGTATAAAAATTCTAAAGCATATAAATCATATATCCTCTTCAAGCTGTTAAACATGTGACATAAACATATGGTTCATATAATTATGCAGGTAACATCATAAAATCATATAAAGCATTTAAAAACTTACAAGTTTGAGGCTTGACGACTGATCTTTCCGGCGCTGATGGTGGCACAACCCTTTACAAGACCTTTGCTCTGATACCAACTGAAATGTCTGCTATTCCTTTTCTTAAATCGTGCTAGAAACTTTTTTTTCCCTCCTTAATCTATATAATTCAAAATATACATATATATACTTTAAAATACCTTGACACCATTTGTTGGGTGCAATAATTGTCCCTGCTTCGTAGAGTAGTCGAACTGTGGTGCTTGAGCTGCTACGCGGTTTAAAAGATTTGAGTTGCACCATTACTAGTAGCTATAGCTTTTGGTAAAGCGGTAAGCGCTCGGTCCTACAATTGGTATCAGAGCCAAGGTCACGGGTTCGATTCCCATTGATTGCAATGAGTGCAATTATTGGGAGCGAGATTGTTGGGTACAATAATTGTCCCTGCTTGGTAGAGCAGTCGAACCGTGGTGCTTGAGCTGCTACACGGTTTAAAAGATTTGAGTTTTCACCATTACTACTAGCTATAATTTTTAGTAAAGCGGCAAGCGATCGGTCCTACACCATTTTTAAAATAAAATACCCAACTACCATTTAAAAATCAAAGGAAAATAGTTTGAATCATAAAATCGTCAAACGTTTTATCAAATCTAAAAACATTATTTGAAAAGTATAGCCCATACTATAAACTCTCAAAAATCTCTCATAAACATAAATAAATAGTCGTAAAAATATTCTTGACATAAATCATAATCATAAATTAGTGCGAAAAACTAGAGTCGATCCTCGGGTTATGTGCACCTTCAGGTCAGCGATGTCAACCATCAAGACCTCCATAACATTTTTATCATAATCACCTGCATCAATCACACCTAGTGAGTCTAAAGAATCAACACGTCATATCCTTGATAACAAATAATACATAATACAGGTCACATGCAACAGTGAAAAATACTTGTACTTAAAATATCGTTTTTGTGGGGACCCGGACGCTAATCAAGTTCTTAATCATCATTGGGACAATTTAATCAATTATAGTAAACATGGTCTAAATTTTTTTTTTAAACATATAAAATGCAGAACGTAATGGAATTCGATTTAATACACATGTCATTATTAAAGTACAAGTCTGGTACTATATACAATCATTCAAACGAAGGTTTAACATCTAAATATAAAGTGTCCAAACCCTATCTAAGATCAAAGTCCGTAGTCTCCACTCTAATCACGTTCTCTCTTCATCTCCTCGACCCCGACCTTGTCCCACCTGTTGCCATGCACACATACAAACACGACAACAGCCGGATAAATCCGGTGAGAAATACATCCCAGTATAAATCAACGAAACATGCAATCATACAAACAATATAAAGCATGAAACAGATATCAATAATATGCATCAAAATCTAAAAACATAATCACTATAAAACTGTCAATCCGACTCGTGACTCCACGTCTCAGACTAGACTCAATCCTAATCTAGGGATCCCGGTTTCTAGACGTTGGCATTCCATATCGACCAACAGTAATAGAAGAAACTCTGATTCTATCCACGTCGATATAACCAATCATCCAGTGTCTTGACCTATCCGTCATAGACTTTGGCATTTTCACCATTACACTATCCTGTAACAATGTGCAATGTGCCAGTGACGATTCCATCACTATTCGGCACTACTGTCACAAGATCACTCATCTAATACTCGTCTAATACATGCTCTATATAAATCAATAGAACAAACATATCAATTCATTAATTGGAAATATCAATGCAATAAAATAAAGTATGTGATTTAGGAAAACTCAAGTCAATCGAACTCGAGTTGTTCTCCCGGTACCACATTAACTTATACCTTCCTTTTATCGCAGTTCTGATGACGTTCCTGTCTGGAATTCAAAGTCTGTCTGTCAGCCCTTAGTCTGGTAATGACAATATCAAATAAGACCATATTATTATACTGCTCAGATCAATACCGAATCTGATAAATCTTGATTTAATTCAAAATCAGCGGCATAACGGAACAATCCCGATATCCCCGTCAATACAGTCTCAACAGATATTAATTACAATCCATAACCAATATCCAATACAATCTGTAATCAATCAATAATCCAAATCTGTCCAATATCAATCAATATACTCTGAAAAACTATAACAATTCCATAATCAATCTGTTTCTCAATCTGATTTTGATTCGACGATATCTAACATGTCAAGAACATCATATATGAATCATATCCGATTCTGGCAATATCACAATTTCAAGACATATCAAAACGTAGTAAAACTTACGTCCAGTTGTAGCCTGCGTCGATAGGAACACAGTACTGAAGTCGGATAGCAAATCGGACGGGTGGCTTTTCACACTTCTCCAGAAGCTTTTCTCGATTCCTCCATTTCATTTGAAGGAAGGTAAGATATATATATATNATATGCGCCGGAGGTTCTACCCGACGTCTTGCCATTCTGCCTCTCGCGCATATGCGCGACCAAGTCTCGCGCATATGCGCGATAATCTCTGTCCCGGCATTTTCCTTCTCGGCAGCTCGCGCATATGCGCGCATTTGTTCCGCGCACATGCGCGCATTTCTTCCGCGCATGTGCGCGATATTCTCTGGAATTCACATTTGGCTACCGAATACCCCGCGCATATGCGCGCCAACTCTTGGCGCATATGCGCCACATTCTCTGGACTCGGTATATGGCAATTCACCTCCTCGCGCATATGCGCGCCCTCAAGCCGCGCATGTGTGCGCAAAGTTCTGTCCGCGCAAGAAGCTTCTCGTACAGCTCGCGCATATGCGCGCTACCTCGGCGCGCATATGCGCGAGACCTTCGGCTCTCACACCCTACTCAACTTATGTCATTCCAATTCATTCCTCAAAGTGGTCCGTCTATCATCCGATCAATTTATAAATTAATCAATCTCAGATTACAGTGATAAAATCTCAGGCATTACAGTTTTCATGAAGAAGCAGAAACTTTAAACAATAACATTTTTCATAAACATTTTTATGATACATAAACTTTAAAAACATTTTCCATAAACTTTTAATAAACATTTTCTTAAACGTATTCATGTCATCCTCCACATATTCATATTCATATTATCATCAACATATACGTATTCTTTTTTCCTTTTCGTTGAATTCAGATCGTTAATTGTGATTTTTGTGTTCATCTACGTCTACGTCTACGTGTTGGGCGATGGAACCATCTACATGCAACCACAGTACTAGGCGACGGGGACACCAGCAACACTCTCACCGGTCAACTGGGCCTTGGCCTATCCTCATAATATGGAAATACGATCGTCAGGGCTCTCTTGGGGGTCTTCTCCCATAGACGAGCTCCTTCTGGGGCCTTTTCCCACCCATAGGCTCCCTCTGGGGCCTTTTCTCGAAAATGGGCTCCCTCTGGGGCCTTTTCCCCTCACGTTATCCCAAAGCATATCATCATATACAAATACATATCAGTATCCAAGGAAACGCGATTGTCGGGCTCCCACTTGGACCATAACCCTCACGATATTTCCAACATATCATCGTATTAGTCACAATTACTTCACTTCTTTCAACGCTTCATATTATCATCACTTTATAAAAATCATGCATTTAATATCCTTTTCTTTTTAAAAACAAGCATGCAACATATCTTTTAACGTTATCGTTTCCTCATAAAAACCCATAAACATTTTAAAATAAACCTTTCAACATATAAAAATCCATAAATCTTTTAATTAAACATTTCAACATCATAAACATTTAAATATGCATTTAAATCTTAAACATTTAAATTAAACATTTCAACATATTAAATCATAACCTTATAAAATAACATTTTGACATAATCAATCGTAAACATTTAAAATTTATGTCATAAAACTTCATAAACATTTGAAATAATCATATTAACACATAAAATAGCATTAAGGGTACTGCCATGACGTTTACTAATTTCTAGGTGTAAAAAGACCGTTTTACCCCTGGACGTAAATTTTCACGTTGTTGACTTTTTCTTAATTCCGTTGAATCTAATATGTCCCAAATAATTATTTAAGCTTAGATGATTTTTTCCATATGTTTAAATATCTTAAATCAAGGACTTTTAATTTAAGCTTTAAATAAGACGTATTATTGCGTTTTAATCTCGAATTAAACCCAAACCTTAATATAAAATTCCCAAATTGAAAACTTAGACTTATAATAATTATTTAAGCTTAAACCTGATTTTTTATAATTTTATCAAGCATAAAACTTGGCGTTTCAATTAACTCGTTAATTAGTGTTTCGTGCGGCGATTAAATCCCGAATAAATTCAAAACTCGTTATTTTTATCCCAAATTTTAAACATAACATTTTTAAGATTTATTCTACCCTTCCAAGTCATGAGCCACTCCCGTGAACCCAAGGACTCAATTTTTCTTCTTTAATTTTTGTTTTTGACCCTTTATCGAACACACCGAGCCATCTCCTAATTTACTCGAGCCACGCCCGAGCCAAACCGGAGCTAACCCACCTAGGGACCCTACTGACCAAGCCCAGCCCATAGCACCAGCCCCTAAGGTGCTCAAACACCCTGGAACCGAGCTACCAAATCTGTGCATGTGTGTGGGCGTGAGTCTCATTGGTAAAAATGGACTCCTATCTAGTCTAGGCTCCTTCCGGCCGATTAACCCTCGACCCAACCTGACCCTAACCAACCTGGACAACGCCCAGACCATCCCCAAGCCTTGGAACCTCAAGCACGAAGTTCTGAACTCAGAAATCACAAGCTGCACGTATTTTTGCTTCTTCACGCCCTCTCAAACCAATGGCCAGCCCAGCCACTCTAGCCCCTGGCCCGACCCTAGACCATCTCCCTTAGACCCCATAGGACCCGCTTTGCTCGCCCCCAGGCCAGCCACAGGCCCCATACTTCCCGTCCAGCTTCAGCACGCTGATGCAACAATCTGCGAGGCTTCCCCTTGGTCTCTCGGGTGGAGTCCTGGCTTGCTAATTCTCCTCCCCAGCCCTTGGTCTCGAGTCCTAGCCTGGCTAGGACTCTTTCCCAGCCCCTAACCAAGACCCAGCTGTGACCCAAGCTAGGCCATGCAACACCTAACCCATAAACCAATCCTTGACACCCCAAATCGTGAGAAGTGGTTCCAGCTTAACGTTTCTGTTTTTTTTTTTGTGCAGCGTTTTTTTGCTTTTGTGTGCGATTCTAGACCTTTAAACTTGTGTAAATACATGCTTATTCATATCGTAATTCATGGCAGCTCCTTAAACATCATATAAACATGATTTTGAATCAACAACCAAGAGGTAAGTACATGCATATGAATAGTTGTGAAAAATATAATTTGAGTGCCTTGTTTCCTTTCAAAACATGTTCAAATAAATATTATGGTGTGATATATGATTGAAAGAAAGAATATGACGTGCCTTTGCGTTTTTAACGCACGATTTCTCGTTGTCGATTGCGAAGAACGGCTACGACAACCTAGGCTTGAAGCTCCATGAAGCCTTCGAACTTTCCTTCAAATTGTAGTGGGTGTGTGCCGTGAACTTAGAGGGAAAAGTTGGTGAAATTCTAAAATGTGGCCGAGAGTTGATGAATTAAGGGGGAGGGTTTTGAGTATTTTATAGTCTAATTAATCACTAATTAGGCTTAGGCTCATTCAGTAGGTAATTTAGGCCCGTTAGTGCTTAATTAGAATTTTTTAAAAATGGTTTTGTTTAAATAAGTTTGTGAATTTATTAGTCGGGTTGCCAAAGCATTCGTATTTTTGTTGAAAATCCAACACCGATAAAATTTACGTCCCGGTGTATAAAATCAAGTCAAAACCCCATATTTTCAAAAATAAGAAAAAGCATCACTCATATTTTAAATAATTAAAACAATTATTTAATAAAAACATTTTATATTTTTTAGCCATTGGTCTCCGTTCCTCGATCGCAACTTGAATAACCTTTAAAAATACATTTTAATATAATCATGTAGAAAAATATATTTTAAACATGCAAATATGCACAACATAAGTAATTAATGTAATTAAAACAATTAATTGAAATACACAAGGAATTTAAATAACTCAAATGCATGTAGTTCGTGTGGACCTTAAAATTTTCGGGGCGTTACAGAAAATATATCACCCAAGTTGTGCGAAACGCTCAAGAAAGTGAGTTTATGGACCTGGTTCAAGGATCTATGACAGTAGCTCAGTACGAGACTGAGTTTCACCGCTTAATCCATTATGCCCCTCAACTAGAGATCCGCTCGTCAACGCTATCCTCTGAAGTAACCGATTATAATATCGCAGTCAACCAAGCTCTACGAGTGGAATCAGAAATCAAAACACTCCTTAAGAGAGAAGAAGAAGAAAAAAGATCCCGTAATTCCAATTTCCTCGAAAATAACTAAAAGAAGAGGAGATATGGAAACGAGATTCAGCATGGCAAGAAAGAAGGACCATGAAAAAAAAATTTCGAATTTTCGAGAAGGAACTAACAAGCAAAGATGCGGATACTGTGGGTTAGCTAATCACAATGAAGACAAATGCAGGAGAAATAATGAGAAATGCTTGGTTTGTGGAAGTGATCAACACCGTATTCAAAAATGTCAACAAAAATCTCGGCCTTTGCCAGCTCCAACTGCTCAAAAACGGAAGATTCCAGACAGAATTTTTGCACTCACAGGAAATGAAGACGATATCGATCCCAGTGCTGTAGTTGAAGGTACAATTCTTCTGCTTTCAAAAACTGGAAAAGTTTTATTTGATCCTGGAGTTTCAAACTCCTTTGTTTCTAGAACTTTTGTTCACCATCTACAGTGTAAGAACCCAGGATTTTACGAGCCAAGTAAGTAATACGAACTTGATGTTTAACTCAAACTAAGCACTAAAATTTTTATTCCAACTAGATAACTTGAATATTAACTTAGATTTCAGCTAACTTAACTCGAAGAAATAGCTTCAATGCTCGGAGATTAACCCAACGGGAGGCCAAGCTAGAAGTAACTGCATCCATTGAAGTACTGTCACGGGAGGAATAAAACCCCAGCTCAAGGACTCAATTCGTCAGCTCAAAGCGGCTCAACCAATCTTGTCCTAACAAGAACAAAAAGGGAGTTACAAGATGAGCCAAGAGTTTGGACAAATTAAATGTGCAAGAAATAGCCTTTGAGTTAACCCATGAAGGAGCTGCGGGAGGAACTAAGAGCTCGGACATAATAATGATGCAAGAAGTGACCCTTTAGAAAATCAAGATGACATTTAAGAGTGCATGAGATTTTGAACCACAATTATGGCTAATCTTGGACTTGAAGAATACATGGGATTTTGAACCACAATTATGGTTAATCTTGGACCCAAAGAAATCGGCCAAGGCTAGGTAAAAGAGCCAAGATTTTTCTATAAATACCACCTAAAACCACATGCAAGGGCACTTCAAATAATCCTTCAAAAACCCTACAAAATTTCGGCCACCCCCTTCCACAAAAACTCTCCAAAATTCGTCCAAGGCAAGGAGAAGTCGGAGTCGAAGTGTTGTCGAAATCACGACTCAGTCTACTCGAAGTTATAATCGAAGTGCTGCTCAATTAGAGATCACAGTTGTTGAAATAGCGTCGAAATGCTGCCCAATTTTCAACAAGAAATTTCCTTCAAAATACTGTAAGTGGGCTTTGTTATGTACTTCGTTCATAATTTTAAAACGTTTATCTAAATAACGTGACATGCATGTTGGTGTGTCCCTTTTTTTTCGAAAATAACAATGTGTTCTATTTAAAATTTCGATCGATTATGTGTTCTGTTCTGTGCTTTGAATTTCTTGATTCCGCTGTGTCAGTAGGAAAATTCTGATATCCGAATGTCTGAAAACTTCTGTCTGTTACTTCTGAATTCTATTGCACTGTTATGATTCGAATTTGAAATGGGACGAGAATTGTAATTCTGTCTGGCCCCCATTGGTGGGTATAAAACCATGTTCTGTTCTGGCCCCATTGGTGGGTATAAAACCATGTTCTGTTCTCGCCCCCATTGGTGGGTATAAAACCATGTTCTTGCCTCACCCCTTAGAGAACTAACATATTGGGTACAATTTGACCCTGGAAATGAGATGAGTAACAGTGTGTTTTGTCTGCTCTGGAATGATCTGAATTGTCTCTGTTCTGTTCTGAATCATTTGATAAGCTTCGTCTTTTATTCGCTTCGTTTCTGTTGTGTCAAGTCAAGAATATTGAGTTTTGAAAGTATGTTATGAAAATATGTTAAAAGAAATTTTTAAAGAATTAATTTCTATATGTATCTTTGGAATCGATCGATCCCCACTTGCTGAGTGTTTCCCAAAACACTCACCCCTTACAAATTTCAGATAAAACTTAAGAGCAAATAAATAAGGAGGAGCAGGAAGCTTTCTGGGGTTGTTGAACGATGATCAAGATCAAGAACCACTTTCTCCCTTTTGTTTAGTTTTCCGCATTTCGCAGAACTCTGATGTATTTATTTCATTGTCATTGTAAGACAATACTTTATTTATGAAAAAGACTTATTTGATTTGATAAGAGGCTTTATTGTTTTCAATGTAATTGTTAAACAATGACGGATGTCACCAATGCTTTGGACTCGGGGCGTGACATTTAAGTGGTATCAGAGCCGCCAGGTTCATAATCCTGCTGGGATTTTGATAGACAAAATTTGGCGAAGTCAAATTTTGGCAAAAGCCTTGTACATCCCAATTTGATTCCAACTTTCATCTGTTCTTGAAATCCAACTTTCATCTGATTCTTAGATTTCGAATAGACTTCAGAAATCTATCCCTTCAATCGCTTCGCAATTCTTAGTATCAAAATTTTTCCCCGACCACTTTGTTTCTATTATTTGTGCCTTTCTATCCTTTATACGATTCTGATGCTTTGCCTTCGATTTTATCCTAGTAAATGGCTGCTCCACGTACCCGTGCTCAGGCTGCCCTTCGCATGCGCCAACTCACGATTGACAATTAGACTAGAGAAATTGCGACCCTGAAGGAACAACTGGCTAGAGAAAAGTTGGAGAAACAGGAGATTATTGAGAGTAGACTCATACTGGAGACCGATGTACAACGATTGACTCATCATCTGGACTTGGCAGAGAGCCAGCTGCTGCAGATACCAACCGATTCCGCTCGTATCACGAGCTTAGCTTCACTTAACAAGGATTTATTGGATAGAGTGGAAATAGAGCGAGGACGTGCGGCTCAGGCCCGTCAGCGCCAGGAGGAGTACAACGCCAGACAGGATCGGTACATTTCGAAGCTCCATGGAACTATGGACAGACTTCAAGATCAGAATAATTACCTGTATTTGGTGATAGAGAACATGGAGGAAGAGGAGGTAGCACCGATGGAGGTGGCCGGAGATGACAGCGCCAGTGACAGTGATGGCGGAGAGATGTTCGATTAGATTAGCATTATAATATCTGGGTATTAATAAAATTTGTGACTAAGAAAATACTATGTGTACCAAATTATTTTGAAACTTTCTATTATCCTTCTATTGCATATTTAAAAATATGATAAGTATCTTATGTATAAAATTGTTTTTTTATAGGAAAACAACACGGATCTTCAACGCATTATAAATGAACTTCAAAATCAACTTCATGAAAATGTGTCAGAAATTAAAACACTGAAAGAAAAAAATGAGAAACTCGAAAGAGATTATTTCAAGTTAGACGGGAATAATGTATGCATGACGGAGGATCTTCGTGAGGCCAGAGAGGAAGAGAAGAAACTACACAAGGACGTAAGACGTTATGCCGCTTATCATCTGGAATCGGAACGTCGACACGAAATCACCAAGCAAGAGTTAAACAAAGCTCATGATAGGATTTCTACCCTCAAAATCCGGGACGATAGCCTTCTCAAAACGCATCGCCGTCTGGAGGAACAGATCGCAGATCAAGAAATCAATGAGAAAGTAAGCCAATCAACAATACAGCAGCTACAAGATCAAGTAAACAACCTTGATCATCATAACACACAACTGCAGAATTACATTGAGCACCTGCAAAACGAAATGATCAACATGGAAGAACTCATGGAACAACTAGAAGAAAACCCCGTAGAGGAAGAAATTAATGAAGCAGAAGGAGACGGTGAAGTTATAGATGAGTAGGGAAAGAACTATAGAATAGGCACCACTTGTACCTAGAGCTATTTGATTAAACATTTATTCTGAAAAGATTGATTGTATGAAAATTTTTTCAATTTAATGAAATGATTTATTTGATTAAATATTGTGGCAAACAAATTAATAAAATACATGTTTATAGGATATGGCAGGCAGACCACCCCGAAACAACCGTAACCCTCATGGCGCCAACCAAAATGAAAATCCACCACCACCTCAGAGAGTAAACCTCAGCCAAGAAGATATGATGGCAATAGCCACTATCGTAGCTACGACGTTGCAAGGATTCGTGAACCCATTAGCTAACGCCATCCAACCACCTCAAGAACCACAACCGCGTGGAATTAAATACCATTATGAGTCTCTAAGAAGGAATCGAGTTCCAACTTTCGATGGAAACCCAGACCCGGAAGTCAGTCACAACTGGCTCAAGAACGTCGAAACACAATTGCATTTACTTGAGATACCTGAAGAACTGAGAGTGGAGGTTGTAACACCTTTTTTGGAAGACCGGGCTAGGAAATGGTGGGAAACTGTGTCGCCATCTTTGACGGAAGTGGAAAAGATCACATGGTAGATTTTTAAAAGAGAGTTTATGAAACAATACTACCCAGCCGAATTTCGACTACAGAAGTTGGGTGAATTTGAAAGCTTCAAACAGTCTCCAGACATGTCAGTAATGGAGTACACTTCACGATTCAACGATTTGGGAACTTATGTCCCAACGATCATGTCGGATGAAACGTTAAAAATGCATCGTTTCAAGAAGGGACTCAACAGTCGAATTCAGTCAGCATTGGCAGTATTCAAGCCAAACAACTTTGCGGATTTGATGGGCGCTGCAATGAGCGCAGAAATTGATATCAAGCGACGCGAGGAAGAAAACAAGAACAAAATGCCGATGAACAATCAATCTACTTAGAATGGTCCCAAGTTTAAGAAACCAAATTATTCAGGTGGGTCTTTCAAAGGAAGATCTGGCAGTACTGGTAACACCGAAGGAAAGTGGTGTGATACATGTCAACGGAAACATGTTGGAGAATGTTACCGGAAGACAGGCGCTTGTTTTAAGTGCGGAAAGGTGGGTCATAGAATTAAAGATTGTCCAGACAACAAAGACAAAGGGACGGGGCCCAGTAAACAGCATGAAAACAAGACTAATGCTCGGGTGTACGCGATAACCCAAGAAGAAGGTGATAATACCAACGAAGTGGTGGCAGGTACCATTTTACTCAATAAAATGCCTGCATATGATTTGTTTAATTGTGGTGCCACACATTCATTTTTATCTAGAAGATTTGCTAAAAAGCTTAAACTTAAACATGATACTCTTAGTGAACCTTTAAGAGTGGCAACACCGACGAGTAAAGTAATTGAATCACACAAAGTGTATCGAAACTGTAAAATTTGTATCAGCAATCAAACTTTCTAAGCGGAATTGATTCAACTCAATATGGTTGAGTTTGACATCATTCTTGGAATGGACTGGTTGGCTAAAAACCATGCCATGGTAGACTGTCAAAGGAAAGATATTAGACTTCAGACTTCAAACAAAGAGGAAGTCATATACCACGGGAAATCCAAAGAACGGAAATCTCTACTATCTCCCTCACAAGCCTGGAAGGCCATAAAAGGAGGTGAAGAGATTTATCTGGCAATGATCAATGAGATCAAGGAAGAAGAAGCCCCAAAGTTAGAAGATATTCCAATTGTTCAAGAATTTCCAGACGTTTTCCCCGAAGAACTACCGGGTGAGATAGCAAATAGGGAAGTAGAATTTGAAATCAACTTGGTCCCTGGTGCTGCTTCCATATCGAAGGCATCATACCGAATGGCTCCAGCTGAATTGAAGGAGTTAAAAGAGCAACTCCAAGAATTATTAGACATAAAGTAGATTCGCCCAAGTGTATCCACGTGGGGAGCTCCAGTGCTATTCGTAAAGAAAAAGGACGGGAGCATGAGGCTATGTATTGATTATCGGGAGTTGAACAAGATAACCATAAAGAATAAGTACCCACTCCCGAGAATAGATGATCTTTTCGATCAGCTAAAAGGAGCCAAGGTTTTCTCAAAGCTTGATTTAAGATCAGGATATCATCAGTTAAAGGTCAAAGCAGAGGATATCCCTAAAACTGCTTTTAGAACAAGATATGGACATTACGAATTCACAGTAATGCCTTTGGTCTGACAAATGCTCCTGCAGCATTCATGGACCTGATGAATCGAGTATTCAAACCATACCTCGACAGACTTGTGATTGTTTTTATAGATGATATCTTGGTATACTCACCAAGTGAAGAAGAACATAGAGAACATCTACGTCTCACTCTGAAAACACTACGTGAGAAAGAACTCTATGCCAAATTCAAGAAGTGTGAATTTTGGTTAAAGAGTGTGGCATTCCAAGGCCATATAATTTCTAAACTTGGAGTGTCAGTAGACCCTAAGAAAGTGGAAGTAATCAAAGATTGGCCACAACCAAAGACGGTGACTGAAGTAAGAAGTTTTCTTGGTTTAGCAGGCTACTACAGAAAATTTGTGGAAGGATTCTCTACAATAGCCATTCCACTTACCAAACTTACTCAGAAAAACTCGAAGTTCATTTGGAATGAAGCTTGTGAAAGAAGTTTTGAAACCCTGAAGACGAAACTCGCATCCACACCAGTACTCGTTCTTCCCGAGGATGGTAAGAATTTCACTGTGTACAGTGACGCTTCCAAGGAAGGATTAGGGTGTGTGCTTATGAAAGAGGGTCAGGTAATTGCGTATGCCTCACGACAATTGAAATCGTATGAGCAGAATTACCCCACTCATGACCTTGAGTTAGCTGCGGTTGTGTTTGCACTTAAAATCTGGAGGCACTACCTTTATGGATTAAAATGTGAGGTGTTTACCGATCACCAGAGCCTCAAGTACATTTTCACCCAGAAAAAATTAAACATGAGGAAAAGAAGGTGGATGGAACTTCTAAAGGATTATGATTTGGTAATCAATTATCATCCAGGAAAGGCGAATAAGGTGGCTGATGCATTGAGTCGAAGAAATTTTGGAAAAGTAAGCTTATCTACACTATCAGCGCGACCAGGACTACGGGAAACCATCAAATTAAAGCAGATTCAAGACTCCTCCATCCTTAAAATTAGAGAACAAATCCGAGAAGGAAAAATTCCAGAATTTCAAATAGATGATAATGGGATACTCTGGATGAAAGGACGATTGTATGTGCCAAATATCGATGGAATTCGAGAGGAGGTAATGGCCGAGGCGCATAAATCAAGATTTTCGGTGCATCCAGGGAGTACCAAAATGTATAGAGACTTGAAAAATAACTACTAGTGGAACGGAATGAAGAAAGACATGGCTATCTTTGTTTCCAAATGCCTAACCTATCAACAAGTCAAGGCAGAACATCAAAGACTTGGAGGACTTTTACAACCATTGGAAATACCGGAGTGGAAGTGGGATAACATCTCCATGGATTTCATTGTAGGACTACCAAGATCCAGGCAGGGTCACGATGGTATCTGGGTAATCGTTGACAGATTGACCAAGTCTGCACATTTCTTACCAGTGAGAATGACTTACAACCTGGATAAGCTCGCTACTTTGTATATGGACAACATAGTGAGACTATACGGAGTCCCGACAAGTATACTGTCTGACAAAGATCCAAGATTTGTATCAAGATTTTGGAAGAGTTTCCAGATGGCTATGGGAACCAATATTACTCTCAGCACGACCTATCATCCCCAGACCGATGGCCAAACTGAAAGGACAATTCAGACCCTCGAGGATATGTTGCGGGCATGTGCGCTGGATTTTTCCGGAAATTGGAGTGAACAGTTACCCCTGATCGAATTTGCCTATAACAACAGCTATCACGGTAGCATCGAGATGGCTCCGTATGAGGCTTTGTATGGAAGAAAGTGTAGGTCGCCCCTATATTGGGACGAAGTAGTCATAATCAAAGAAAGACTCAAAGCAGCCCAAGACAGACAAAAAAATTGGGCTGATTCGAAGAGAAGACCGTTTGAATTGGAGGTGGGTGAAAAAGCTTATGTTAAGGTCTCTCCCATGAAAGGTGTGGTTCGGTTCAGTAAATCCGGAAAATTGAACCCGAGATATGTGGGACCGTTCCAGATACTGGAGAAAGTAGGAACCTTAGCCTACCGATTAGCATTACCACCTGACATGTCCAGGATACATAACGTTTTCCACATCTCTCAGCTGAGGAAGTATGTCCCAGATCCGAGTCATATACTCAAAGTTGCACCACTAATGATTGAAGGAAACCTCAACGAAGAACTCAAATACGAAGAAGTCCCTACCCGTATAGTGGACTCAAAAGACCAAGTATTGAGAAACCGGACAATACCTTATGTCAAAGTACAATGGTCAAATCACACAGAAAGGGAGGCAACTTGGGAACTCGAAGAGAAAATGCGATCTTAGTACCCTCATCTATTCGAAAGATCAAGCTAACGCAAGTTTCGAGGACGAAACTTTCAATAAAGAGGGAGGGATGTGAGAACCCGGGATTTTACGAGCCAAGTAAGTAATACGAACTTGAAGTTTAACTCAAACTAAGCACTAAAATTTTTATTCCAACTAGATAACTTGAATATTAACTTAGATTTCAGCTAACTTAATTCGAAGAAATAGCTTCAATGCTCGGAGATAAACCCAACGGGAGGCCAAGCTAGAAGTAACTGCATCCATTGAAGTATTGTCACGGGAGGAATAAAACCCCAGCTCAAGAACTCAATTCGTCAGCTCAAAGCAGCTCAACCAATCTTGTCCTAACAAGAACAAAAAGGGAGTTACAAGATGAGCCAAGAGTTTGGACAAATTAAATGTGCAAGAAATAACCTTTGAGTTAACCCATGAAGCAGCTGCGGGAGGAACTAAGAGCTAGGACATAATAATGATGCAAGAAGTGACCCTTTAGAAAATCAAGATGACATTTAAGAGTGCATGAGATTTTGAACCACAATTATGGCTAATCTTGGACTTGAAGAATACATGAGATTTTGAACCACAATTATGGTTAATCTTGGACCCAAAGAAATCGGCCAAGGCTAGATGAAAGGGCCAAGATTTTTCTATAAATACCACCTAAAACCACATCCAAGGGCACTTCAAATAATCCTTCAAAAACCCTACAAAATTTCGGCCACCCCCTTCCACAAAAACTCTCCAAAATTCGTCCAAGGCAAGGAGAAGTCGGAGTCAAAGGGCTGTCGAAATCACGACTCAGTCTACTCGAAGTTATAATCGAAGTGCTGCTCAATTATAGATCACAGTTGTTGAAATAGCGTCGAAGTGCTGCCCAATTTTCAAGAAATTTCCTTCAAAATACTGTAAGTGGGCTTTGTTATGTACTTCGTTCATAATTTTAAAACGTTGATATAAATAACGTGACATGCATGTTGATGTGTCATTTTTTTTTCAAAAATAACAATGTGTTCTGTTTAAAATTTCGATCGATTATGTGTTCTGTTCTGTGCTTCGAATTTCTTGATTCCGCTGTGTCAGTAGGAAAATTCGGAAATCCAAATGTTTGAAAACTTCTGTCTGTTACTTCTGAATTCTGTTGCACTGTTACGATTCGAATTTAAAATGGGACGAGAATTGTAATTCTGTCTAGCCTCCATTGGTGGGTATAAAACCATGTTCTATTCTGGCACCCATTGGTGGGTATAAAACCATGTTCTGTTCTGGCCCCCATTGGTGGGTATAAAGCCATGTTCTGGCCTCACCCCTTAGAGGGCTATCATATTGGGGACAATTTGACCATGGAAATGAGATGAGTAACAGTGTGTTTTGTCTGCTCTGGAATGATTTGAATTGTTTCTATTCTGTTCTGAATCATTTGATAAGCTCCGTCTTTTATTCGCTTCGTTGCTGTTGTGTCAAGTCAAGAATATTGAGTTTTGAAAGTATGTTAAAAGAAATTTTTAAAGAATTAAGTTCTATATGTATCTTTGGAATCGATCGACCCCCACTTACTGAGTGTTTCCCAAAACACTCACCCCTTACAAATTTCAGATAAAACTTAAGAGCAAATAAATAAGGAGGAGCAGGAAGCTTTCTGGGGTTGGTGAATGATGATCAAGATCAAGAACCACTTTCTCCCTTTTGTTTAGTTTTCCGCATTTCGTAAAACTCTGATGTATTTATTTCATTGTCATTGTAAGACAATACTTTATTTATGAAAAAGACTGGTTTGATTTGATATGAGGCTTTATTGTTTTCAATGTAATTGTTAAACAATGCCGGATGTCACCGATGCTTCGGACTCGGGGCGTGACATAGAGACACCATCTGTAAAGATACCATATATCATGGAAGTTAGTTCACCAATGGGTGATAAGTTACTTAGTAAACTTCTTTACAAAGACTGTCCTGTAGAAATTGATGGGGAAACATATATGTTGATTTAATTGAGCTCCCTATACAAGGTTACAATGTCATTTTAGGGATGGACTGGTTGTTTAGACACCAAGCGCAATTAGATTTTTATTCCAAAAAAGTAAAAATCTCAAATTTGGGAAACGCGAAATTTGGAAACCACAAGGTGGAGTCTTTTCCCGTAACACCAAAAGTTGCCACAGAAGCTCAGGCTATCATAAGAGGGAAGGGATTTCTAGCTTATCTAATCAATAAGCCACATGATCAACTTAATGTATCTGAAATCTCTGTTGTTCAAAACTTTCCCGATGTTTTTCTGGAAGAAATAAATTCCTTGCCTCCGCAAAGAGATATTGAGTTCTCCATCGAGCTATCACCCGGAGCTATGCCCAAGTCCAAGAACCCATACCGAATGGCACCTGCAGAATTAAAAGAATTAAAGATCCAATTACAAGAGCTTGTTGACAGAAAATACATACAACCCAGCTCTTCACCTTGGAGAGCCCCGGTGTTATTTGTGAAAAAGAAAGATGGCACCTTAAGACTATGCATCGATTATCGAGATCTAAATAATGTCACTATAAAGAACAAGTATCTACTACCGCGTATTGACGAACTGTTCGATGCTCTTCAAGGATCCAAAGTTTATTCGAAGTTGGACCTAAGGCAAGGATACCACCAGCTGCGGATCCGACAAGAGGATATACCCATGACCGCTTTTAACACTTGGTATGGTCACTACGAATTTTTAGTGATGCCGTTAGGATTGACAAATGCGCCAGTTACTTTCATGGATTTGATGCATCGAGTCTTCCAACCCTATTTAGACAAATTCATAGTCATGTTCATTGACGATATCCTTGTTTACTCCAAAATCAAGGAAGAGCATGCACATCATCTTAGGACAGTTCTCTAAACACTAAAGGAAAATCAATTGTATGCTAAGCTCAACAAATTTGGGTTCTTGTTGGATAAGGTGACATTTTTGGGCCACATAATTTTCGGGAATGGTCTTGAAGTAGATCCTACTAAGATAGATGCAATAATGCAGTGGAAGCAACCATGCAATGTAACTGAAGTTCGAAGCTTTATTGGCCTAGCAAGATACTATCGAAGATTCATCCAAGACTTTGCAAAAATTTCAGCTCCACTAACACAACGTACTCGCAAAGATAATATGTTCCAATGGAACCAAAGGTGTGAAGAAAGCTTTCAGGTACTAAAAAAGATGCTTACTAGCGCCCAGTCTTAACCCTACCAGAAGGAACAGAAGGGTTCACGGTTTACACTGATGCTTCCATAGAAGGATTGGGCCGTGTATTTATGCAAAATGGGAAGGTCGTTGCCGATGCTTCAAGGAAGTTAAAGATTCATGAGAATAACTATCCGGAACACCGGCTAGAGCTCAAAATAGGCCTTTCCGGCTTTGTTAGGAGTTTGTTTACTGGGACAAGATAGTACCCGTTCTGTTGTCTCTGAGTCAGGTTCTGTCCCCGAATTGTCTGTTGATCCGTTGGAGTTTGGGGTTTCAGAATTTGAGGAATTGATGAGTGAAGGGCGATGCCAATCGATTGATACTTAAATTCCTACATACTAGACTTTGATCAATCATCCATGATAGGAGAGAAAGATGGGTTCCGCCTCTCGCTAATACAATACGGGGATAACCCGGACATGATCCCTGAACGGGACTCATGGTTTAGAGTTGGGTGCAATAGTATTTGCCCTATTAAAATGGCGGCATTATTTATACTGTGCGACCTTTGACATTTATACTAACCACAAGAGTTTGAAGTATTATTTACTCGAAAGGAGTTAAATATGAGGGAACGTCGGTGGATGGAATTCCTAAAAGATTATGATTGCTCTATATTATACCATCCAGGGAAGGCCAACGTGGTGGCAGATGCTTTTAGTAGAGCCAGTATAGCCCATCTTGGAGGAAGAGAAACTAACCAAGTCAAGTCAAAAAACTTGATACGTACAAATATTTTCACGTGGTCATCCAGCAGGACTAAGAGTCTACCCAGAATTCAACACCAGGATCAAGCAAAGTCAGGACCTTGATCCCGATGTAATTAAGCTGAAAGAGACCAAAGGAGGGCAAGATTCTGATTTCACCACCAACCCTTAGGGTATATTTTGCTATCGTAACCGGATTCATGTACCCGTCTCATTAAAAGAGGAAGTTTTGGAAGAAGCTCATAGATCTCGATTCACAAACCATCTTGGAGGAGCCAAAATGTACCAAGACTTAAAACAAAACTTTTTGTGGAAAGGCATGAAACGAGATGTTGCAAATTTCGTAAGAAAATGCCTTACATGTCAAATGGTGAAGGCAGAACATCAAAAACCATCAGGGCTTTTACAATCTCTCCCCATTCTTGAGTGGAAATGGGATCATGTAACCATGGATTTTTTGTTAGGGTTACCTCTTATGAAAGGAGGCTTTGACAGTATTTGGGTTATGGTGGACCGTTTAACAAAATCCGCTCACTTCATTCCAGTGAGTAGTAAATATGGAGTGGAAAAACTAGCAGGTTTATACCAAAAAGAAATCATTCGTTTGCATGAGATACCCTCAACAATTGTTTCAAACCGAGATCCAAAATTTACATCCAGATTGTGGAAGAGGTTTCAGGAATGTCTTAGGAAAAAGTTGAATTTCAGCACATCATCTCACCCTGAGACAGATGGACAATCTGAAAGAACTATCCAGACCTTGGAAGATATGATCCGCACCTGTATTTTAGATTTTGGAGACAGCTGGGGAAATCATCTACCCCTCATAGAATTTGTATATAATAATACCTACCAGGCTACAATTCAAATGGCTCCTTATGAAGCTTTATATGGACGCACATGTCGTTCCCCTCTGAACTGGGATCTTGAAGAATGGTGGTGCACCAAAGATGGGAAAACTCGTTCCATAAACCAGATATTATACACGAGGCAATTGATAAAGTACAAGTCAATAAGCAAAGGATACAATCAGCTCAAAGTCGAAAAAAAGAGCTATGCAGACAAAAGAAGAAAGGACTTAGTATTTGCCGTGGAAGATCAAGTGCTCCTCAAAATATCTCCCAGGAAAGGTGTAGTGCCCAAAATCGGTACACGTAAATTCCATGCATTCATTTAATGGTTAAATCATTATTTAAATTTAAAAGTTATTTTAATGATGCATTATTTATATAAATTGCATTATTTTAAATTGTTCATGTTTATGTGATGCACGTAAAATGTTTTCTCGAGTTTTATGTTTCAGGCGAATATTCGATGTGGGACCAAGGAACAGAGACCGGGGACGATTTTGGCGATTTTAAATGCGGTATTTTATTTTTAAGTTGGACTGGGGCATTTTAAAAGATTATTTAAATTTTTAGCATTCTAAAAGCCTAATTTAATTATTAGGTGATTTTATGAGTTTAAACTTTTAAAGATATGGCACTTGTGCATTTTATTTTTAATTCGAAGAGTTTATTCGAATTAATAGTGAGTTAGCATTTATAAGCATTTTAATTGACATTTTAAGTAACATTTATTTAGCCTTTTATTCACCTTGTTAATTATGTAATTTAGCTAAATTATTTTCCCCTAAATTACTCACTCACACACACGTTTCATACACTCACACACACTTACACATTTTTACACACATTAAAAACCGATTAACACACACACACATTCATATTTTTATATTTTGAAAGAGAAAATCCTAGGGTTCTAAGAACCAAGAGCAGCCTCCCCACTCTCTAAAAATTTCCAGCAAGTTTTGGTGATTTTATTGCAAGAAAAATCGAGCCGCACGTCGTCCCGGATCAACCTCGCTTCTTTCCCGCGTCGATTCGTCGTTTCGGTATTTTTAATTATCAAAAGGCACATATCTTCGGTTTCTTTCTGCGTCGATCATGTCATAGTATGCATTGCGATGTATTTGTATGAAAATCATGTGGATGTTGTGTAGAAGTTTGAGCAATTAAGTTTAGATCACTTTTGAAACTGTTTTTGGATCTAAAATCACGTTTTTGCTGTCTTTTTAAATACTGCGAATTTTTGGTTTAGATTTTGAGAAAACTTTCAAAACAAAAATCATAGAACCTTTTGATACCTTAGATTTGATATAAAATTCGAAAGTTTTAAATAAAAATTGAGTGAGTTATGGCGTTTTTTGTGGGACTACTCAAACTGCGTTTTTCCGAAAATTATGATATTGANTTAAACGATCACCCGTCGATCCCCAACGAAGCCTACAACAATAAAACTTCAAGAACNTACGCATATAGGTATGCTTAGTATGATGTTGGGTTGGTATTTGGATTACCGATTTGTGTCAATAGGCACTTAAATTCATTGGAAGTCGTAGAAAACGATTTGGTGTCAATTTCCGTGTTTGTAAGTTGTGTCGTGTCGTAGGTTGGATGTCGTTGATTCGGGGTGTTTGTACGAGTGTTACCAATGTAGTAGCATCCTAGGATGGGTCTTGAGGTGTCGGTTCATAGCCCGTACAATCGTGTTCAGAATATTAAGCATCACATGTGTTGAATTTTCGTGGGTTTGCTTTCACCGAGGGTACACAGACCCGGACACGGACCCAGACATGGGGTCCGTGCCTTTGTTTTCTGTGAGGTACCAATTTCTAGAGCCTACACGGACCCAACCCCGGACCCAGTCACGGGGTCCGTGCCATTGTTCTTTCCGGAGTGTCATTTTCCAGTAGGTGCACGGACCTGTTGGCGGACCCTTACCCGAGGTCCGTGTCTTAATGTTTTCTGTAAGGTGAAGTCCAGTGTCTACACGGACCCAGACCCGGACTGGTGCACGTGGTCCGTGTCCTACCTTTTGGGAAAATATAGGTTGAATGCTTGAGGTTTGATGTCTTAGTTTAATGCAATGTTTTAACCAGGCCGAGTCACGGGAATTTTAGAGCGTCCTAAGGAAAGGAATGAGCTTGGATGTGAGCATGATTATTACGTCTAAGTTATGAAATTTAAGTGTTTGAACTCACGTTAGTATGTTGCAGCAGCAGCCCCAACGAGATCCAACGAATCCCTCAACGCCAAGTAAGTATGTTTGACATGCAAAGAAAATATTTTCAAGTTTTTGAGGTATGCTAAATGTCTTGTGACCAAATTATGTATGGGGTTGGAAAGCGTTAAATCAGGAACGGTGACTAACCCACCCTGTTAAAGCATGAACGGGTTTAGATCAGGATTGGAAAGCGTTAAAGCATGAACGGGGACCAATCCACCCGTTAAAGCATGAACAGGGATCTCATGTATGTGGCAGTGGATACGTCCCTGTCAGCCTAGTATTGTGGTTTGTCTGCTCAGGCATTTACTATGTATGGGTCACTTGCTTTGAAACATGCCTCTACGCAAAATGATGAAGTCATGTATGTTCAAGTAAGCGAGCATGTTTAAGCAAAGTTTTATGTTGATGGCACTTCTACGTATGTAGGTACGTATGTTCAAGTTTTTGTTATGCAAGTTCAAGTTTCATGTATGTACTTCCTATTTTAAAGTTGCATCTGGTTTTATTATGTAGTATTCGTTACCTTCCAGTTTATTTGTATTGAATCTTTAGACTCATTAGACTTGATCGATGCAGGTGAGGAGTATGTTGAGGAGGCTATGGGTGGAGACCAAGGAGCTGGCTTGGACTGAGCGGGAGGCTAAACCCGAGGACCGCCATGTTTTGAAGTTTTATGCAATGATCAAAATACTCTGATTTATGTTCTAGTTATGAGATTTTAAACAAACACTTTTAGCAAACTTTATTTGTGATCTGTATATTACAAATATTTTAGATGAATAGCTTTTGATTGAAGGTTTACTTCTTATTTAAGAAAATTTTTATTTTTCCGCAAATTTTAAATAGTTTAAAAGTACGGTACGTCACAGTTGGTATCAGAGTGGTGTTATTCTAAAGGGTTATGCCTACTGCCAGTTGCGAGAAGCTCACGAAGTCACACCTCAAGTCTGTATGTTTTCATGTTTTAAATTATGTTATGTAGTAAGCATCGAATCATGATCTCAGCATGTGCATATTTAAATCCAAATTACGTGCATCTTATGCTATTATTATCGTGTAAATGCATATTGGGTTTACGTATTGGGTAATTATTGGAACAGTATGCCTCTTAGACGTATGATTAACCGTGAAGCAAGAGAAGAGAACCGAGAGGCCCGAGATGAGGAGAGGGTCACTCATCCTCGCCCACCTCCAGATATGCAGGCGCAGATGCTTGCAGGTATAACGCAGTTCTTCGTACAGTTTGCGGGAAACCAGACTGCGGTTAATGTAGAGGCAAGGCCCCGACCAGAGGCCATGTACGAAAGGTTTAGAGGATGGATCCTAAGGAGTTCTCGGGGACTACTGACCCGATGATAGCTGAGGGATGGATTAAGTCCATCGAAGTAATCTTTGATTTCATGGAGCTGACAGATGCAGACCGGATCAGGTGTGCCATATTCCGTCTAGCAGGGGATGCCAGACGGTGGTGGGAGAGTGCGTAAGTGTCAGTGAATTTGCGAACACTGACTTGGGATGGTTTTAAAGAAGTTTTCTACTCCAAGTACTTCACTGAAGAAGTACGCTCCCGCTTGACTAGGGAGTTCATGGCGCTGCGAGAGGGAGACAGCAGCGTAGCAGAATTTGTGAGAAAGTTTGAGAGGGGGTGTTACTTTGTACCTTTGATAGCCAATGACGCTCGGGAAAAGTTGAGGCATTTCATGGATGGTTTGCGGCCAATCTTGCGCCGATATGTCCGAGTAGCTGGTCTTACTACATATGCAGTTGTTGTGACTAGGGCGTTGGCGGCAGCAGGATCAGAGGGACATTGAGGCAGACAGGCAGGGCAAGAGACCCTATCAGGCTCCACAGCAGCAGCAGCAGCATGAGCAGCGACCTCCGTTCAAGAAACCTTACCAAGGGCAACCAGGGAAGAATCCCTATCAGGGACCACCGATAGGTAAAGGTCCTATTCCACAGCAGAAGGCTCCGCAGAGGCCCGGTAATTTCCCAGTGTGCCCTAAATGCAACCGCCAGCATCCGGGGCAGTGTTTGTATGGGTCAGGCAAGTGCTTTAAATGTGGAGCCAGTGACCACATATTGAAAGAGTGCCCACAGTGGAGGCAGCCAACTCAGGGCAGAGTGTTCGCCATGCATGCACAGGAGGCGAACCCAGACACGACGCTGTTGACTAGTAAATTATTTAATTCAGTACAGTATTAAATTTTGCCTTGCATGCTTGTTTTGAACTTGGGATTATTAGGATACTAGTGACATTTTGGTGTCTTTTGTTGCGTGAGGTTAATGTTAGAATTTTGGGTTATAAGCTAGCGTGTTGCGCTAACGTCTCTCAGGGAATATCTTCATTAAGAGATTAGCTACTAAGACCCTGATAGGTTCAGGGGCCACTCACTCCTTTATCTCAGATACATTTGCTAATCATTTGGACATCAAGTCCATCAACCTCGACGTGAACTATTCAGTAACAGTCCCATCAGGGGAAGAACTGTTAGCTACCAGCGTGGTAAGAGATATTGATCTAGAACTGCAGGGCCACTTGGTGTATGCCGACTTGATAGTATTGTCGATGCCAGAATTCGACATTATCTTGGGAATGGACTGGCTGAAAAAGAACCAAGTCCTGATTGACTTTCAGAAGAGATCAATGTTGGTCAGACCGATGGGAATGGAGCAGTTTCCATTTGAGCCAGACAGATGGAAAAGTTTCCCTCGTATGATCTCCTGCATGCAGGCACGGAGGCTTATTTCTAAGGGGTGTCAGGCCTTCTTGGCCAGCATTATTTCGGCACCTGATACGCCCACTCCATCTACATCAGATGTGCCGGTAGTCAGAGACTTCCAAGACGTCTTTCCTGACGACGTCACAGGCCTTCCACCAGATAGAGAGGTGGATTTTTCCATTGATCTTATGCCAGGCACAGTGCCAATCTCCAAGGCACCGTACCGATTAGCTCCACCCGAGATGCTAGAACTCAAACAGCAGATTCAGGATCATCTTGACAAGGAATTTATTAGCCCTAGTTTTTCACCATGGGGCGCGCCAGTGCTTTTTGTAAAGAAGAAAGATGGGAGCATGAGGTTGTGTATCGATTACCGAGAGCTGAACAAGGTAACGATCAAGAACAAATACCCACTTCCAAGGATCGAGGACTTGTTCGATCAGTTGCAAGGAGCTTCAGTGTTCTCTAAGATAGATCTTTGATCTGGGTATCACCAGCTATAGGTGAAACATGCAGATGTTCACAAGACAGCCTTCAGAACCAGGTATGGGCATTACGAATTCTTAGGGATGCCGTTTGGATTGACAAATGCTCCAGCAATTTTCATGGACCTCATGAACCAAGTATTTCAGCCTTATCTTGATCAATTCATCGTATTATTCATTGACGATATCCTTATTTACTTGAAGAGCCATGAGGAACACGACCAGCATTTGAGGACGGTTTTACAGATCCTGCAGAGTCGCAAGTTATTCGCGAAGTTCAGTAAGTGTGAATTCTGGTTGGAGAAGGTAGCCTTTTTGGGTCATATCTTGTCTAGCAGTGGGATTGAGGTGGACCCAGCAAAGGTGACAGCCGTTAAGGAATGGGTCGAGCCGAAGAATGCGTCTGAGATTCGCAGTTTCCTAGGCCTAGAAGGCTACTACAGGAAATTTATTCAAGGGTTTTCTTCGATAGCAGTGCCACTCACTTCACTGACAAAGAAGAATGCTAAATTCGTGTGGAGTGATGAATGTCAGAAGTGTTTTGGTACGTTGAAGCGAGCTCTTATTTCTGCGCAGTGCTAGCCATGCCATCAGGGCAAGGAGACTTTGTGTTATACACCGATGCGTCTAAGCTCGGGTTAGGTGCAGTATTGATGCAGCATGGTCGGGTTATGGCTTATGCTTCCAGGTAGTTGAAGGTGCATGAGAAGAACTACCCGACTCACGATCTTGAATTAGCCGCAGTAGTCTTTGCGTTGAAGATTTGGAGACACTACATGTATGGCAAGAAATGCTAGATATTCACCGATCACAAGAGTCTCAAGTATTTCTTCACGCAGAAAGAGCTGAATATGAGGCAGAGACGGTGGTTAGAGCTTGTAAAAGATTACGACTGCAAAATTAGCTACCATCCGGGAAAGGCTAATGTTGTCGCAGACGCCTTGAGCAGAAAAGTGGCAGTTGTAGCACAGTTGTCCATGCAGTGACCTCTTCAGTCTGAGATTCAGAAATTTGATCTAGAGATTTATCATAAGGGCATAGATCCGAGGCTGTCTAATCTGACAGTCAATTCCAATTTTCTAGACCGTATCCCTCAAGGACAGTCTTCAGACAAGCAGTTACAGAAATGGAAGCTGAAGGATGAAGCCAAGGGAAGTGTGCTCTACACAGTGTCAGATGGTATTGTGAGGTACAAAGAGAGAATGTGGGTGCCTAAAATGGATTCGATCAGAGATGACATTTTGTAAGAGGTACATGCATCTCCGTATTCTATCCACCCAGGAGGTACCAGGATGTACAAAGACCTGCAGCTCTTGTATTGGTGGACAGGGATGAAGAGAGACATCCGCAGATTTGTGTCAGAATGTCTCACTTGTCAACAGGTGAAAGCAGAACACCAGAGACCGGCAGGAATGCTTAAGTCACTCCCTATCCCAGAGTGGAAATGGGAAAATATTGCCATGGATTTCGTTGTTGGTTTGCCGAAGTCAATCAGGGGTTTTAATACCATTTGGGTCATAGTGGATCGACTCACTAAATCAGCGCACTTCTTGCTAGTGAAGACGACTTTCTCCATGACGCAGTATGCGGAGCTTTATATCCGGGAGATAGTGCGTTTGCACTAGATTCCAGACTCTATTGTATCCGACAGGGATCCTAAATTCACATCGTCCTTCTGGAAGAGCCTACATGCAGCCATGGGGACGAAGTTGCTATTCAATACAACGTTTCACCCGCAAACAGATGGACAGTCTGAGCGTGTGATACAGATTTTGGAAGACTTGCTAAGAGCTTGTGTCATTGACTTCCATGGATATTGGGAATCGAAGTTACCTCTAGTGGAGTTTACATACAACAACAGTTTCCAAGCATCTATTGGCATGGCTCCCTACGAGGCATTGTACGGGAGGAAGTGCAGATCGTCGATTCATTGGGATGAAGTCGGAGAGAGAGCAGAACTTGGGCCAGAGATAGTTCAGTAGACTGCAGATGTGGTGGTCAAGATTCGGGACAGAATGAAGACCGCCTAGAGCCGTTAGAAGAGCTATGCTGATAAGAGAAGGAGAGATCTCGAGTTTGCCGTGGGTGATCACGTTTTTGTAAAGATAGCAACTATGAAGGGTGTTATGAGATTTGGGAAAAGAGGCAAGCTGAGTCCGAGGTTTATTGGACCGTTCGAGATTCTTGACAGAGTTGGGACAGTAGCGTATCGTGTTGCCCTTCCGTCGAATCTGACCGGGGTACACAATGTGTTCCACGTCTCGATGCTGAGGAAGTACCTAGCGAATCCTTCGCATGTTCTAAGCTACGAGCTGTTGCAGTTGGCTCCAGACCTGTCTTACGAGGAAAGACATGTCCAAATCCTAGACAGACAGGAGCGGAGACTTCGGAACAAGGTGACCAAACTAGTCAAAGTCTGGTGGCTTAATCAATCAGTGGAGGAGTCACTTGGGAGACCGAAGCTGATATGATAAATCGCTATCCAGAGTTGTTTGGTAAGATTTAATTTCGAGGACAAAATTTATATTAGTGGGGGTGGAACTGTAGTGCCCAAAATCGGTACACGTAAATTCCATGCATTCATTTAATTGTTAAATCATTATTTAAATTTAAAAGTTATTTTAATGATGCATTATTTATATAAATTGCATTATTTTAAATTGTTCATGTTTATGTGATGCACGTAAAATGTTTTCTCGAGTTTCATGTTTCAGGCGAATATTCGATGTGGGATCGAGGAAAAGAGACCGGGGACGATTTTGACGATTTTAAATGCGGTATTTTATTTTTAAGTTGGATTGGGGCAATTTAAAAGATTATTTAAATTTTTAGCATTCTAAAAGCCTAATTTAATTATTAGGTGATTTTATGAGTTTAACCTTTTAAAGATATGGCACTTGTGCATTTTATTTTTAATTAGAAGATTTTATTCGAATTAATAGTGAGTTAGCATTTATAAGCATTTTAATTGACATTTTAAGTAAAATTTATTTAGCCTTTTATTCACCTTGTGTAATATCCAAGCCTGGTGAACGGTACGGTTTAAGATTTTGTATACTTATGGACTATTTGGTTAAGTTTATGTATAGTTTTGATGTTAAGAGTTGTGATATATGGTTTATAGTATTGTTGTTTATAGNAATTTATAAGCATTTTAATTGACATTTTAAGTAAAATTATTTAGACTTTTATTCACCTTGTGTAATATCCAAGCCTGGTGAACGGTACGGTTTAAGATTTTGTATACTTATGGACTATTTGGTTAAGTTTATGTGTAGTTTTGATGTTAAGAGTTGTGATATATGGTTTATAGTATTGTTGTTTATAGTTGTTGTGTAGTTGTTTTAGCATCGTTGCGATTTAATTCATGATAATTCGTATGTTGAGCCAATTGTTATGAGGCCAATTGGAGTGGTTAGATAAGACATAGAGGTGTAACTTTCTTATTTTGAGTTTTGTTCAAATCATTGTGAAAGGTAAGCCAAAAGTGCCCCGAAGTGTGTCGTGTGTTTCGACGTTCCTCCAGTGACACATGTTGAGAGATTTAGCATAAAGTTTTACTCAGACCTCCAAATGATCTGACATTTGAAGAGGTTCAAGAAAAGAGATAGAGCTACAACTTTGTAGTTTACCATTTTTCCAAATTATGAAGGAAAGAGGCGTTTCGGAGGCGATCTTTGGAGACGCTGTGCACAGAGTAACCAGAGTGCACCCGCACTCTATTGTTCAGTGCACCCGCGGTGACCATAGTGCACCCGCACTCCAAAATGTAGCGCACCCTCGGTCTACTGTTTCAGATTTTTGGATTAGGTGCCGAAGGCATAGCGCACCCGCGGTGCAAGGGATAGCGCACCCGCGGTCCATGAAAAGTAAAGTCGTGTTTTTGGATTTAAGTGCTTAAATACATGAGTTGGTTCACTTTTCCCTCATTTCTCTCCTCATTCTCGATTTCTTCAGCTCAAGGGAAGCTAGGGTTCCATTTTCTTTCTTTTATTTCTTAGATTCAAGCTTCTTGTTGGATTATTGAAGAGAGAACAAGGTTATTTTGAGTTCAAGGAGCTAAGGTAAGCTTGTGGCTTTGATTATTTCTTGGTTTATGGTGTTGGGAGAAGTCTTGGGTATTTAGAGTGTGTTAGCTTTATGAAGTTTATGGTATGGGTTTATTATTTTTGAGATGTTGAAGGTGAAGTTTATGGTTTATTGTTGTAGGTTGTGTACCAAGAGAGTAGATTCAAGGTTCCAAGTGT
>NC_133321.1:7495338-7585192 GCF_012295235.1 Primulina huaijiensis
TCAAGGAGGTATGAATGTTGATGAGTATATTCTGAAATTTGAAGAGGGCTGTCTGTTTGCTCCGTATATTGCCTCCAACGACAAAGACAAGGGTGCTCATTTCATTAGAGGCCTTCGAGCAGAAATAAGAAGGGACATCAATATGTCGAAGGCGGTGACATTCAAAGAGATTGTGTCTAAGGCTTTGTTGGCCGAGCAAGATGAGAAAGATATTGCCAGAGAGAGACAGGCGAGGCAGCAGTTTGTTGCACAAAGAGGTCAAGATTCGAGCCAAAGAAGAAAGGACCATTTTAAAGGGAAAGGCAAGTTGGAGCCGAGTCCTAAACCACCGAAAGTTCCATCTGATCCTGAGAAGCCATTGTGTCCCAAGTGCAGTAGGCCTCACAGGGGTGAGTGCAGGTTTGGCACTAATACATGCTACATATGTGGCACTGCAGGCCATATTGCCAAGGGCTGCCCAAGAGGATCAAGCAAGGAGAAGGTGCAGGGTCGCATCATTATCATGACGAAGGAAGGTATAAACCATGATTCTTCTGTGATCTCTAGCACTATTTTAATTTCAGGCAGAGTAGCAACGACATTGATTGATACAGGTGCTACTCATTCTTTTATGTCTTAACTATTTTTGAGATCTTTGGGTATAGTTCCTTCTGTTATTCCCCTCCAGTTTAATGTTGTATTGACTTCGGGGGATGTGTTGTGCCCGACGTCTATTGTGTATGCGTGTTCTGTTCAAATCAATGGGCGAGTGGTTTATGCTGATTTGATTGTTATTCCGATGGTTGCGTTTGATATTATACTTGGCATGGATTGGCTATCAACTTACCGTGCAGTGATTAATTGCATTGCTAAGACGGTGAAATTTGCAGATGATGGCAATAGGGAAGGTTTGTTCGCCAGTGCAGGTACTTCGCTGATCCTTCCTTTTATTTCATGTCTTGAGGCTAAGAAGTTGTTGTTTAGAGGTTGTGATGGATTTTTGGCTTCGATTGTTGATACGGATAAAATTGTGAAGTTGAATATTGATGATATTGATGTTGTGAGAGAGTTCTCTGATGTATTTGAGGATAATGTGCCGGGTTTACCGTCGGACAGAGATGTGGAGTTTGTGATTGATCTAGTCCCAGGTATGGTTCCTATTTCTAAGGCTCCGTACAGAATGGCCCCCTTAGAGATGAAGGAGTTGAAGACGCAGTTGCATGATCTATTAGATAAGNTAGAGATCAATAAAGTGACAATTAAAAATAAGTATCCGTTGCCACGGATAGACGATCTTTTTGACCAACTGCAAGGGGCTACAGTGTTCTCGAAGATTGATTTGCGATCTGGTTATTAATAGTTGAAGGTTAGGGAGTCTGATATCCCTAAGACGGCGTTCCGGACCAGGTACGGTCGCTATGAATTTCTTGTGATGTCTTTTGGTCTGACCAATGCTCCTTTACTCTTCATGGATCTTATGAACCGTGTGTTCAAGCCGTATTTGGATAGCTTTGTCATTGTTTTTATCGATGACATTTTGATTTACTCCAAGACCAGAGAGCTTCATTCAGAGCATCTCAGAGTTGTTCTTCAGTTGCTGAGAGAGAAAAGGTTGTATGCTAAGTTGAAGAAGTGTGAGTTCTGGTTGGAGCAGATTTCTTTCTTAGGCCATGTTGTCTCGAAGGATGGGTTAGCTGTTGATCCAGCGAAAATAGAGGAGATAGAGAAGTGGCCTATTCCTACCACTGTACAAGAGGTACGCAGTTTTCTTGGTTTGGCGGGTTATTATCGTCGTTTTATTTCAGACATTTCCAAGATTGCCCTCCCGTTAACTAATCTGACGAGGAAGACTGTGAAGTTTGAGTGGTCCAATGAATGCCAAAGAGGATTCCAGGAGTTGAAAGATAAGTTGACGACAGCTCCAGTACTTGCGTTGCCCAGTGGTTCAGAGGACTTTGTTGTTATTACCGATGCGTCGAAGAAGGGCCTCGGTGCAGTGTTGATGCAACGAAGTAAAGTTATAGCCTATGCTTCTCGCCAGTTGAAGGATTACGAGAAGAATTATCCTACGCATGATTTGGAGCTGGCAGCTGTGGTCTTCGCCCTGAAAATCTGGAGACATTATTTGTATGGCGAAAAGTGTGAAATTTTCACAGACCACAAGAGTTTAAAAAATTTGTTTTCACAGAAAGAACTTAATATGCGACAGAGACGGTGGTTAGAACTTGTCAAAGACTATGATGTGACTATTAGTTACCACCCAGGGAAGGCGAATGTTGTAGCGGATGCATTGAGCCATAAGTCGAATTCTTCTTTAAGATCTATGATTCAGCAGCCGTTGTTGTTAGATTTGCAGCGAGAGAAGATAGCTTTGGTGGTTCCTGGAACCATTGCTCGTTTTTCATTGTTGGTTTTTCGGGCTACATTGACGGACAGGATCCGTAGAGAGCAGGCTATTGACGTTCAGTTGTTAGAGTTGAGAGCTAGAGCAGAGGAGAGAGGTAATTCAGAGTTTGCGACGAATAGAGAAGGTTTGGTGACGTTTAGAGGCCGTATTTGCATTCCTGCTAGTGATGATATTCGGCGAGACGTCTTGACAGAGGCACATACAGCGCCATACTCGATACATCCAGGCAGCACTAAGATGTATCAGGATCTTCGTAGACTCTATTGGTGGCCAGGTATGAAGAAAGATATTGCCATGTTTATTTCTCAGTGCCTAACTTGTCAGCAGGCGAAGATCGAGCACCAGAGACCTGCTGGGACATTGTTATCATTGCCGATTCCTCAATGGAAATGGGAGCACATTACGATGGATTTCGTGACTGGTCTTCCCAGAACGCAGAAAGGTTTTAACTCTATTTGGGTTATTGTTGATCGATTGACCAAGTCAGCGCATTTTCTTCCAGTCAAGACGACATATTCCATGAACCAGTATGCCGAAGAGTACATAGCAGAGATTGTTAGACTTCATGGTGTTCCTGTGTCGATCGTGTCTGATCGTGATCCTAGATTTACTTCAGAGTTTTGGAAGAGTTTGCACAGAGCTATGGGTACACGGTTAGCATTTAGTACAGCATATCACCCCCAGAGCGATGGTCAATCAGAGAGAGTTATTCAGATTTTAGAGGATATGCTCAGAGCTTGTACTATAGATTATCCTGGTAGCTGGGATTCCAAATTGCCTCTTGTTGAGTTCACGTATAATAATAGCTACCAAGCGACAATTGGCATGGCACCGTATGAAGCACTTTATGGCAGGAAGTGTAGATCTCCCTTGTATTGGGATGAGATTGGTGAGAGAAAGATGTTGGGTCCAGAGTTGGTCCAACAGACTGCTGATGTTGTTGCTGTTATTCGAGAGAGAATGAAGACAGCGCAGTCGAGACAGAAGAGTTATGCCGATGTGCGTCGTAGGCCATTGCAGTTTGAGGTTGGCGATCATGTGTTCTTGAAGATAGCACCTCTTAAGGGTGTGATGCGGTTTGGCAAGAAGGGAAAGTTGAGTCCGAGATTTATTGGCCCATTTGAGATATTGGATAGAATTGGTGATCGAGCCTACAGGTTAGCCCTACCGCCAGATCTTGACAGAGTTCATAATGTTTTTCACGTCTCTATGCTCAGGAAATATATTGCAAATTCTTCCCATGTTCTTCGCCACGAGCCATTGGATTTGACGCCGAATTTGACTTATCAAGAGATTCCGGTCCAGATTTTGGATCGCAAAGTTAAAGTATTGAGAAACAAAGAGATCGGCATTGTTAAAGTCCTTTGGAGGAATCATTTGATTGAAGAAGCCACGTGGGAACCAGAGGATGAGATGAAAGAGAAGTATCCCGAGTTGTTTGCGCAGTGACGTCAATTTCGGGGACGAAATTCCTCTAAGGAGGGGAGATTGTAATATCCAAGCCTGGTGAACGGTACGGTTTAAGATTTTGTATGCTTATGGACTATTTGGTTAAGTTTATGTATAGTTTTGATGTTAAGAGTTGTGATATATGGTTTATAGTATTGTTGTTTATAGTTGTTGTGTAGTTGTTGTAGCATCGTTGCGATTTAATTCATGGTAATTCGTATGTTGAGCCAATTGTTATGAGGCCAATTGGAGTGGTTAGATAAGACATAGAGGTGTAACTTTCTTATTTTGAGTTTTGTTCAAATCATTGTGGAAGGTAAGCCAAAAGTGCCCCGAAGTGTGTCGTGTGTTTCGACGTTCCTCCAGTGACACATGTTGAGAGATTTAGCATAACGTTTTACTCAGACCTCCAAATGATCTGATATTTGGAGAGGTTCAAGAAAAGACATAGAGCTACAACTTTGTAGTTTACCATTTTTCCAAATTATGAAGGGAAGAGGCGTTTCGGAGGCGATCTTTGGAGAAGCTGTGCGCAGAGTAACCAGAGTGCACCCGCACTCTATTGTTCAGTGCACCCGCGGTGACCAGAGTGCACCCGCACTCCAAAATGTAGCGCACCCGCGGTCTACTGTTTCAGATTTTTGGATGAGGTGCCGAAGGCATAGCGCACCCGCGGTGCAAGGGATAGCGCACCCGCGGTCCGTGAACAGTAAAGTCGTGTTTTTGGATTTAAGTGCTTAAATACATGAGTTGGTTCACTTTTCCCTCATTTCTCTCCTCATTCTCGATTTCTTCAGCTCAAGGGAAGCTAGGGTTCCATTTTCTTTCTTTTATTTCTTAGATTCAAGCTTCTTGTTGGATTATTGAAGAGAGAACAAGGTTATTTTGAGTTCAAGGAGCTAAGGTAAGCTTGTGGCTTTGATTATTTCTTGGTTTATGGTGTTGGGAGAAGTCTTGGGTATTTAGAGTGTGTTAGCTTTATGAAGTTTATGGTATGGGTTTATGATTATTGAGATGTTGATGGTGAAGTTTATGGTTTATTGTTGTAGGTTGTGTACCAAGAGAGTAGATTCAAGGTTCCAAGTGTTGTAAGTGGAATTTCATTTCTTGTGCTCACATGATAATATATGTATTGTGTTTCAATGGTTTTAAAGTGTTATTCCCTTCCATTTGATTCATGCTATGTATTAATACACCTTGTTGTATATTAGAGGCATTTTATGTCTCAACCATGTCAAAGGGAATACAAGAGAAAAGATAGTCTTCAAAGTGTTTGTTTTAATGCCAAAGAGAGAATTCAAATGTTTTATTGGATTGATAGATACATAGTCAGAGATTGCATGCAATAAGTTGATCAACGACCATAGGCTTATATCCCTCAGAGTTATCGATTCATATCGATGGGATAGAGGCACAGAGACAGAGATACTATATAGATATCAATCCAACAGAGAAAAGAGAAATACCATCGTTATTATTATTCATTCTATGATATTCATATTTCAGAGTTGATGGTATTTAATGTTTTCAAAGCCATGTTTTACAGAGTATGGTATATGTACATTGCTATGTAAGAGTTCCACTTGCTGAGTTTCATACTCATTTCAGTTATTCATGTGATGCAGATAAGAGTGACGGGCCGGGACGTTGATTGGAGCTGAGGTCATATGCATAAGAGAGGGAAGGAAGAAGACTATTTTGCAAGTATTTTGACATGATCACAAAAATGATGTTTTGTATTTTGTTGCCTTATTTGATTGATCATGTATTAACTTTTGTTTATATATTGTAATGTATTTTAAATCCTTCCTCCCTTCAAAGAAAATTTTAAATTTCCGCTGCCATTTTATTAAAACGGATCAGAGCGTTACACCTTGTTAATTATGTAATTTAGCTAAATTATTTTCCCCTAAATTACTCACTCACACACACGTTTCATACACTCACACACACTTACACATTTTTACACACATTAAAAACCGATTAACACACACACACATTCATATTTTTATATTTTGAAAGAGAAAATCCTAGGGTTCTAAGAACCAAGAGTAGCCGCCCAACTCTCTAAAAATTTCCAGGAAGTTTCGGTGATTTTATTGCTAGAAAATCGAGCCGTGCGTCGTCCCGGATCAACCTCGCTTCTTTCCCGCGTCGAGTCGTCGTTTCGGTATTTTTAATTATTAAAAGGCACGTATATTCTGTTTCTTTCTGCGTCAATCATGTCATAGTATGCATTGCGATGTATTTGTATGAAAATCATGTGGATGTTGTGTAGAAGTTTTAGTAATTAAGTTTACATCACTTTTGAAACCGTTTTTTTTATCTAAAATCACATTTTTTCTGTCTTTTTAAATACTGCGAATCTTTGGTCATGATATTGAGAAAACTTTCTGCACAAAAATCGTAGAACTTTTTGATACCTTCGAAAATTATGATATTGATGCTTTCCGAAAATTATGATATTGATGCGTTCTTGAATTTTTATTGTTGCAGGCTTCGTTGGGGATCAACGGGTGATTGTTTCTGCGTATAGGTATTTTTAGTATGATGTTGGATTGGTATTTGGATTACCGGTATGTGTCAATAGGCATTTAAATTCATTGGAAATCGTAGAAAACGATTTGGTGTCAATTTCCATGTTTGTGAGTTGTGTCGTGTCGTAGGTTGGATGTCGTTGATTCGGGGTGTTTGTACGAGTGGTACCAATGTAGTAGCATCCTAGGATGGGTCTCGAGGTGTCGGTTTATAGTCCGTACAATCGTGTTCAGAATATTAAGCATCACATGTGTTGAATTTTCGTGGATTTGCTTTAATCGAGGGTACACGGACNAGTGGATTTGCTTTAACCGAGGGTACACGGACCCAGACACGGGGTCCGTGCCTTTTTTTTCTGCGAGGTACCAATTTACAGAGCCTACACGGACCCAACCCCGGACCTAGTCACGGGGTCCGTGCCATTGTTCCTTCCTGAGTGTCCTTTTCCAGTAGGTGCACAGACCTGTAGGCAGACCCTTACCCGGGGGGTTCGTGTCTTAATGTTTTCTGTAAGGTGAAGTCCAGTGTCTACACGGACCCAGACCCGGAGTGGTTCACGGGGTCCGTGTCCTACCTTTAGGGAAAATATAGGTTGAATGCTTAAGGTTTGATGTCTTAGTTTAATGCAATGTTTAACAAGGCCGAGTCACGAGAATTTTAGAGCGTCCTAAGGAAAGGAATGAGCTTGGGTGTGAGCATAATTATTACGTCTAAGCTATGAAAGTTAAGTGTTTGAACTCACGTTAGTATGTTGCAGCAGCGGCCCCAACAAGATCCAACGAATCCCTCAACGCCAAGTAAGTATGTGTGACGTTCAAAGAAAATATTTTCAAGTTTTTGAGGTATGCTAAATGTCTTGTGACCAAATTCTGTATGGGGTTGGAAAGCGTTAAATCAGGAACGGTGACCAACCCACCCCGTTAAAGCATGAACGGGTTTAGATCAGGATTGGAAAGCGTTAAAGCATGAACGGGGACCAATCCACCCGTTAAAGCATGAACGGGGATCTCATGTATGTGGCAGTGGATACGTCCCTGTCAGCCCAGTACTGTGGTTTGTCTGATCAGGCATTTATTATGTATGGGTCACTTGCTTTGAAACATGCCTCTACGCAAAATGATGAAGTCATGTATGTTCAAACTTGCGAGCATGTTTAAGAAAAGTTTTATGTTGATGGCACGTCTATGTATGTACGTACGTATGTTCAAGTTTTAGTTATGCAAGTTCAAGTTTCATGTATGTACTCCCTATTTTAAAGTTGCATGTGGTTTTATTATGTTGTATTCGTTATCTTCCAGTTTATATGTGTTGAGTCTTTAGACTCATTAGACTTGATCGATGCAGGTGAGGAGTATGTTGAGGTGGCTAGGGGTGGAGACCAAGGAGCTGGCTTGGACTGAGCGGGAGGCTAAACCCGAGGACCGCCATGTTTTGAAGTTTTATGCAATGATCAAAATACTCTGATTTATGTTCTGGTTATGAGATTTTAAACAAACACTTTTAGCAAACTTTATTTGTGATCTGTGTATTACAAATATTTTGGTTGAATAGCTTTTGATTGAAGGTTTACTTTTTATTTAAGAAAATTTTTATTTTTCCGCAAATTTTAAATAGTTTAAAAGTACGGTACGTCACAAAAAGAATCCAAAGGGCAGGGAAAAAAGGAAAGTTACAACCTCGATTCGTAGGTCCCTTTGAAATTCTGAAAAGAATAGGACCTGCAACCTACCAACTTCAGCTACCTAAGACACTATCTTGAATACATAACATGTTTCATGTATCCCAATTAAGAAAATGCTTCACTGACTCAACACCCATAGAGGACCCTGCACATTTAACTCTAGAAGGAGATTTGACTTACGAAGAGCAACCTGTTCGGATACTTGACCAGAGAATCAAATAATTTCGCAATAGACAAGTTCAACTCGTCAAAGTACTCTGGAGGAACCAAAACATTGAGGAAGCCACTTGGGAGAAAGAAGAGGATATTAGACAACAATAACCAAAGTTATTCGAATCTGGAGACCAGATTCCTTGAAGGTGGGGAGATTGTAATACCCCATAATTAGGTATATATTTAATTATTATTTATTACTAATAATTTTAAATACTTATAAAAATAAATTAAAATGAAATAACTAAGTCAAATATTTAAATATATTTTTAGCTACTCATACATGCATGCATAGGGCGGTATCATCATCATCATCATCATACTTGCTTAACTAACACTCCACCTCCCTTCTTGCCCAACCGGCAATCGGAAGATGTCCAACATGGATTGGAGGAAAGGCTTGCCTCTTGCCTATAAAAGAAAGCTATTCACTTGATGAATTTCAAGAGTTTCTTAGCCTAATTTTCGAGTTTTAAGGGCTGGTTTAGAGTAGGGTTTGAGTGGTGTGAGAATGGGGTTTTTTAATAGTTGAGAAAAATAGAAAAAAATTCATTTCTATACCTGAAACTCCTCCAAAAATTCTAGAAAAATTCCTCAAAACTCCCTACTTACCTAAAAAGCTATCAGAGAAGGAGGTGTTGAAAAATTAACAGCCGATTTTTTTACAAAATTCATAAACCACCACTGCACGGGAAGGAAATAGTGCCAGAAAACTCACTTTTCAGGTACTGTTTTCACTCTCAATTTCCGTAACCTTGCTGACCGTATTTCACCTTAGTGTAAATACCAAAGTTGTTCATTGTATTTCATACTTCTCATTCATGTATTTTGAGACGTCTGCTACTCGTTTTCTTAAAACGTGCTAGAAAATTTTTTTTTTCAAACCTCACATAGCATTCGGCCGAACCCTAAAATATTTTGACTTCGTTTTAAAATCAAAGGAAAATAGTTTGAATCATAAAATCGTCAAACGTTTTATCAAATCTAAAAATATTATTTGAAAATATAGCACATACTACAACCTCTCAAAAACTCTCATAAACATTAATAAATAGTCGTAAAAATATTCTTGACATAAATCATAATCATAAACTAGTGCGAAAAACTAGCGTCGGTCCTCGGGTTATGTGCACCTTCAGTCCAGCAAAGTAAACCATCAAAACCTCCTTTAACATATTCATAATCAATAGCACCTGCATCAAAACATGTAATACATAATACAGATCAAATGCAACAGTGAAAAATACTTGTACTTAAAATATTGTTTTCATAAAAATGCATAAACTTTAAACAAAACAATTTTCATAAACATTTTCATATCAACATAAACATATTCATATCATATCTTTATTCGTATCCATATTCATATTCATATTCGTATCCGTATCCATATTCATATTAATATTCATATTCGTTTTCATGTTTGTTGAATTCAAATCGTGATTGTGACTCGTATTCTTAAACGTATTGGGCTATGGATCCATCTATAAAAACCACAGTACTGGGCGGCGGGGACACCAGCGACACTCTCACCGGTCAACTGGGTCTTGGCCAATGTATTAACATATTCGTATTCGTATCCGTATCCAAGGAAACACGATCGTCGGGCTCCCACTGGGACTATAACCCTCACGTTATCTCCAACATGTAGTAGTCACAATCCCTTCACATCCTTCAACATGTTATCATCACTTAATAAAAATCATGCATATACATATCGTTTTATTTTTTAAACCAAGCATGCAACATATCTTTTAAATGTCCAATTTAAAACTTAAAAATTCATAAACATTTAAAATAAACGTTTTAACGTATAAAAATCATAAAAAGTCATTAACATTTTAAAATAAACATTTTAACATCATAAACGTTTAAAATAAACATTTAAATCGTAAACATTTAAAATCATAAACCATATTAACATCTTAAAAATCCATTAACATTTAAAATTGGCATATTAACATATAAAAATTCATATACATCCATAATCATTGAAAATAATAATATTAGCATATAAAACAGCATTCAGGATACTGCCATGACATTTACTAATTTCTAGGTGTAAAATGACCATTTTACCCCTAAAATTTCACGTTTTTGACTTTTTCTTAATTCTGTCGACTCTATACCATCCCAAATAATTATTTAAGCTTACATTAATTTTTTTATTTTTTATTTGACTTAAATCGATGACTTTTAAATTAATATTTAAATATAACGTATTAATGCATTTTAATCCCAAATTAAACCAAACCTTAATATAAAATTACCAAATTAAAACCTTAGACTTTTAATAATTATTTGGGCTTAAATATAATTTTTCATAAATTTATTAAGCTTAAATCTAGGCGTTTCAATTAATTCTTGTTTATTCGATTTCAATGCTTAGACGTACATCCCGATTTTGACTCGTATTAACTCGAAACTTAACCAAACTTGAATAAAAGATTAATAACACCTAAATAAACCATATTCAACTTAAATCAAGCCAATTATAACCATTGAACAAGCCTAGGAAGCTACTGAATTTTCTAAACTTAATTTTTGAAGCCCTAGTTTGTTCGAACCCTATCTTGCCTCGACCCTAGCCCTTGGCCGACCCAACCAGCCCTTGTGTACCCTTCCTAGGACCACGATTAATCCCTTAACCACCTACTGGAGCAGCCTCTACAACCCCTTCAAGCACGGCCCTCCCCGCGCCTCTCTATTCCATCCATGACACCAAAAAGGCTAGCAACCTTCACCCTTCCCTTCCAGCCCTTGCACAGCCCGTATAAGACCATGACTAGACTCTCTTAGGACCATTGAACACATCCCAACAGCAGCTAAGAGCCGTATGCTTTTAGGAACCATAGCCAAAAAAAACCTAGCCCATGAAACTCAATATTTTCGTTCATGTTGCTATCCTATATTGTCCAATCCTTAAACATGCACCTAAGGACCCTTAAGCATGTGGAAAAACGTCCCTTCCCATAGCCCTGCCATGGCAGCCCTTTTGTGCATCATAACCATAAGTTTTAATGCATAAAAATCAAAGTTTTGGTACGCACAAGCCATAAAAACGAAAATACATGGAGGGATTCATATTTTTCACGCACACATGATTAAACATACATAATATGGTGTGAAAGATGAGAAAAAGAAGAATTATGACGTGTTTTTGCGTTTAAAAACCTCGAAATACGAATACCGTAGTGGTGAAAGTCGGCTGCGAACGGAAGACGATTTCTATTTTTTTTACCCTTTTATCTAGCCAAAAACCCACCTTAGGATGAATGGGAGTCGGGTGATCGTTGTTGGAAGGAAGAACGATGAAGAAAATCGAAGAACAGATGAGCAAAAAAAATCAAAACTCCCCCCTTGCAAGTCCTTGAAGGTTCGGCCGTTTCTCTTTTTTTGAATTTGACGTGAAGTGTTTGTGTGTGTTTCGGCGTGTACATGTGTGTATTTAGGTGTTTAGGTGTGTGTGTGTGTTTAGGTGTTTAGGTGTGTGTAGGACTCTTTTAAAAAGAATTTAAAAATGTTTCCTAAACACTTAATTAATGGGCTTAATTAGGTCAAGCTTTTTAAATATTTAATTAGGCCAAAATCATTAGGCCTTAAATTAAGTGATTTAAAAATATCTATTTACAAAAAAATCCTTTATGAAATATATAAAATCTTTTGCATCCACTAATTAATTTAAACTTTACCTTAACAATTTTAAAATTATTAAAATATTTGAAATAATATTTTCTTAACTAAAAATAAAATTTTAACTTTCAAATCTTTAACATCTTAATCGTCTCCGATCCTCCGTTTCGGCCAACTACCGATATTCGTCTGAAAAATTTAAATTATGAATTCAAGCAAAATTACACAATTAATCATTTAGTCACTCAAAATATATCATTCATGCATCAACCTTATTTTAAATAATTCAAAATAATTATTTAATAAAAATATTTTCTCTTATTCAGCCCTCGATCTCCGTTACTCGATCGAAACTCGAATAACTTTTAAAAATACATTTTAATGCAACCATTTAGAAAATATATTTTAAACATGCAAATATGCACAACGTAATTTATTCATGCAATTAAAACATTTAATTAAAATACAAGAGAATTTAATAATTGCATGCATGTGGTTCGTATGGACCTTTAAATTTTTCGGGGCGTTACATCTTTGGTTTCCCGGAATCGACCTCGGAAATAGTGTTTTCTGGCAGCCGAAGTCGAGGTATAAGTTTTACTAGTTTTTCCTTTTCTGGCACGTTTCGGCTGGGAATTTCAAAAATCTTATAACATAAGAATTGTAGGAAATCGTATTTTAAGTCTGCTGGAAAAAACTTGACCGCGCGTGGTGGCCGGACGACGGCCACGCGCCGGAGAAAGATGAAAATTTAATTTTTTGAAGCATGCTCTATATTATTCTAGGCTGCTGTTCTTGCTAATCATATTTTCTAAGCATGGCTCGTTATTGTTGCTAATCATATTTTCTATCTTGTGCATTCATATAGTCGGATGCTCGCCCTATTGTCTATTATATCATTCTGTTAAATTTAACATTATTTAATTTTCACTGAGTCCTTGAAGACTTAACCTCTTTATTTTCTTTATCTATTGTAATTTCCAAAGACAGGTATAACGGAATTGGATAAAGAAGGAAATGTCGGTGAATGATCTAGCAGTGGTTGTCTGAAATATTTATAATAAATCTTTTTTTTATGTTTTTAGTTTGGTCTTGTAATAACTCCATCGAAATTTACTATTGCTTTGTTCGATTCACTTCCGCTAATAAAGTTTAGTAGATTTTTTTTACTGTCTATAATACTTCAAAGAACTATTTCCACACGAGATATAATTAAGTAAGGTGGCATTTCTCAAGGGCTAAGTCCTGAATTGGGGTGCCACAGTTTATGGATTCCTAGTGATAATTCTTTAAGAGATCTCATTATGAAGGAAGCTCATGATACACTTTATTCCATTCATCCGGGTAGCACAAAAATGTACAAAGACTTACAGTCACTATATTGGTGGCCAGGCATGAAGAGAGATATTTTGATATTTGTATCCGAGTGTTTGAATTGTAAGAAAGTTAAAGCAGAGTGGAAATGGGAAAACATCACTATGGACTTTGTTGTGGGATTGCCAAAAACTATTAAGGGATTCAATGCTATATGGCTGATAGTAGATCGTCTTACGAAGTCAGCGCATTTTCTACCTATTAAGACGACATTCACCATGATTCAGTATGCAGAGTTATATATTCGAGAGATAGTCCGTCTGCATAGGATTCCAGTATATATTGTTTCTGACAGAGATCCGAGATTCACGTCATCTTTTTGGAAGAGTTTGCATGCAGCGATGGGGACCAAGTTATTGTTCAGTACAGCATTTCATCCTCAAACCGATGGTCAGTCCGAAAGAGTTATACAAAATCTTGAAGATCTACTGCGGGCATGTGTTATTGATTTCCAAGGCAGTTGGGAACCAAAATTACCTCGAGTGGAGTTCACCTACAATAATAGCTATCAATCATCAATCGGGATGGCTCTTTTTGAGGCACTTTATGGAAAGAAATGTAGATCTCCTATTCATTGAGACGAGGTTGGGAAAGAAGAGAGATTGGTCCGGATGTGATTGAAGAGACTGCCGAGCTTGTAGCCATAATTCGTGGGAGAATGAAGACTGCGCAAAGCCGACAAAAGAGTTATGCTGACAAGAGACGAAGGGACTTAGAGTTTGCAGTGGGCGACCATGTATTTGTGAAAATAGCATCTATGAAAGGTGTTATGCGTTTTGGCAAGAAAGACAAGTTGTAACGCCCCGAAAATTTAAAGGTCCACGCAAACCACATGCATGTACTTATTAAATTCTCTTGTATTTTAATTAAATGTTTTAATTGCATTAATTGAATTATGTTGTGCATATTTGCATGTTTAAAATTATATTTTCTACATGGTTGCATTAAGATGTATTTTTAAAGATTATTCAAGTTGCGATCGAAGAACGGAGACCGAAGGCTGAAAAATAGAAAATGTTTTTATTAAAGAATTGTTTTTAATTATTTAAAGTAAATGTGCTGCTTTTTCTTATCTTTGAAAATAAGAGGTTTTGAGGTGATTTTATATGCCAGGACGTAACTTTATCGGTGTTGGTTTTTAAACAAAAATACGAATGTTTTGGCAACCCGGCTAATAAATTCACAAATTTTATTAACCAAAATTATTTTAAATATTTTAGTTAAACACTAATGAGCTAAGTGGACTTAATTAAATTTATTAATGGGGCTAAGCCTTTTTAATGGATTAATTAGGTATATAATATATTAAACAACCCTCCCCCACTCTCATAACTCACGCCCCACACCCCAATAATTGATAAACTCTCCCCCTCAAAGACAAATACATGACACACACCTTCAGCAATTGAAAGAAAATTCGTTAGCTTCGAGGGAGTTTCAAACCTTGGTCGTTCGTCGCCGTTATTCGCAATCGTCAACGTTTATTTATGTGTTTAAAACGCAAAGGCACGCCATATTTCTTCCTTTTCTCATCTTTCACACCATATTATTTATTTGAACATGTTTTTCTATNATCAACGTTTATTTATGCGTTTAAAACGCAAAGGTACGCCATATTTCTTCCTTTTCTCATCTTTCACACCATATTATTTATTTGAACATGTTTTTCTATGAAAACAACCACACATCTTAATATTTTCGCACATGCATCTTATGTGGTTTTAAAACATGTGTTTTGATCTCAAAAACCATGAAATTCTTCTACCTAAGGGGCTACCATGATTAGGATAGGTTAGGGCCATGTTTTGCACAAGTTTAAGGGGTCCTAAAACACCCCAAAAGGCTGCATAAGAAAAAGAAACAAGCTGGAACGTAGGACAAAGAATAAAAGAACCGTGAGTGTGGGTTGTTGTTCAAGGGGTTCGGCTTTGGGGCTTGAGGGCTTGGGTCGGTCTGGGCTTGGGGCCAGGGCGAGCTAGGGACTGTTATGGGTCAGGGGAAGAGTCTTAGCCACGCTAGGACTCGAGACCAAGGGTAGGGGAGGAGTCCAACCGAGAATGGTGATCAAGGTGTGCGCAGGTTGGCAGCTGGTGCAGTGCAGAAGAGGCTCGGCCTGGGGGTCTGGACAGGGGCTAGGTTAGGTCCTAAGGGTCCTAAGAGGGTGCCTGAGGAGCTGGTTTAGGGGTTGGCTCGTTGGGTAGGTGGCTAACAACAGAAACGTTAGGGTTGCATCATAAGAGTCACGCACAGGTTGCTATCTTCTTCAGGTGGCTCGTGCGCTGGGTCCAGGGGCTGGGTCGGTCTGGGCTTGGTCTTGGCGTGGGCTAGGGAAGGTTAGGGTCATGAGGGGTCAAGTGGTTAGGGGCTGGAAGTGTCCTAGTTCAATTAGGAGTCCTAAATATCCTAGGAGACACACACACAAAAACATGCAGAATTTGGGTCAAGTTCCAGGGGGCTTTTGAGCGGGCTAGGGCTTGTTTTACGGGCTGGGCTTGCACATTAGGGTCCCTAGATGGGTTGGCTAGGTTTTGGTTCAAGGTGGCTTGGGCGTGGCTCGGGTAAATTAGAAGATGGCTCGGTGCGTTCGATAAGGTGTCAAAAACGAAAATTTAAGAAAGAAAAATTGATCCAAGGGTCCACGTGGGTGGATCATGACTTGGAAGGGTAGAATAAATCTTAAAAATGTTATTTTTAAAATTTGGGATCAAAGTAATGAGTTTTGAATTTATTCGGGATTTAATCGCTGCACGAAAAGCTAATTAACGAATTAATTGAAACACATAGTTTTAAGCTTTATAAAATTATGAAAAATTAGATTTAAGCTTGAATAATTATTATAAGTCTAAGTTTTCAATTTGGGAATTTTATATTAAGTTTTGGTTTAATTCGGGATTTAAACGCATTAATACGTCACATTTAATGATTAATTTAAAAGTCCTCGTTTTAGGCTAAATAAAAATATGGAAAAATTCATGTAAGCTTAAATAATTATTTGGGACATGTTAGAGTCAATGGAATTAAGAAAATATCAAAAACGTGAAATTTTACGTCTCGGGGTAAAACGGTCTTTTCACACATAGAAATTAGTAATCGTCATGGCAGTGTCCTGAATGCTGTTTTATATGCTAATATAATTATTTTCAATGATTATGGATATTTATGAATTTTTATATGTTAATATGTCTATTTTAAATGTTAAGGATTCTTATATGTTAAAATGGTTATTTTAAAGGTTTATGATTTAAATGTCAAAAGGTTATTTTAAATGTTTATTATGTTAAAATGTTGATTTTAAAACGTTTATGGCTTTTAATGATTTTTATATGTTAAAACGTTGATTTTTAAATGTTTATGGATTTTTATGATTTAACATTGACATTTAAAAGATATGTTGCATGCTTGGTTTAAAAGAAAAACGATATTATATGCATATTTTTGTTAAGTGATGGAAATACGACATGTTGAAGGACGTGAAGGGATTGTGACTACTACATGTTGGAAATATCGTGAGGGTTATGGTCCCAGTGGGAGCCCGACGATCGTGTTTCCTTGGATACGGATACGAATACGAATACGTGATACGAATACGAATATGTTAATACGTTGGCCAGGGCCCAGTTGACCGGTGAGAGTGTTGCTGGTGTCCCCCGCCGCCCAGTACTGTGGTTTCTTTAGATGGATCCATCGCCCATTAAGATTAAGAATACGAGTCACAATCACGATCTGAATTCAACATATACGAACATGAATATGAACATGAATATGAATATGGATACGAATATGGATATGGATATGAATATGAATATGTTTATGTTGATATGAAAATGTTTATGAAAATGTTTATGTTTAAAGAGGATGCATCATTATGAAAATGTTTTTGTTTAAAGTTTATGCATCATGAAAATGTTTTTATTTAAAATTTATGCATATTCATGAAAACAATATTTTAAGTACAAGTATTTTTCACTGTTGTATGTGAACTGTATTACGTATTACTTGTTATCAACTATATGACGTGTTGAGTCTTTAGACTCACTAGGTGTGATTGATGCAGGTGATTATGATGATTATGTTTATGGAGGTCTTGGTGGTTGATCTGACTGGACTGAAGGTGCACATAACCCAAGGACCGACGCTAGTTTTCCGCACTAGTTATGATTAATGATTTTAAGTTATGTTAAAGATATTTTTACGACTTTTTATTTATGCTTTTGAGTGATTTTTTAGAGATTATAGTATGGGCTGTATTTCTCAAATATATAGTTGGTTATTTTATTTTAAAATGATATCCAAAATATTTTATGTAATTTTTGTGGTTCGGCCGAATGCTATGTGAGGTTTGAAAAAAAAAATTTCTAGCACGTTTTAAGAGAACGAGTAGCAGAAGTTTCACAAGTTTAGTCCAAGATTTATTGGTTCGTTTGAGATTTTGGAAAGGATTGGGACGCTAGCTTATAGAGTGGCCGACGCTTTCTGGAGTTCACAATATGTTCCATATTTCGATGCTGCGGAAGTACATGTCGAATCCATCACATGTATTAAACAAAGTCATTCCAATGGTCAAGGTCAAGTGGCTGAATCACTCGGAAGAGGAAGCTACTTGGGAAACCGAGAGAAAGCTACTTGGGAAACAGAGAGGGACTTGAAGAGTCGCTATCCAGAAATATTCGATAAGTTCTAATTTCGAAGAAGAAATTTTATTTAAGGGGAGGAGGAATTGTAAGGTCCAAAATTTAGACAACGTAATCCAACTGCATGCAAATCTAAGAAATATGAAAAATGGCTAACTAAGTGACTTTAATTGCTTAAACTGATTATGTAACATGCATGATTATATGTTAAATATGATTTTTATATCATTATGCATAAAACTGTATTTTTAAGGATTATTCAAGTTGCGATCGAGGAACTGAGACCGAGGGCTGAAAAACGTAAAATGTTTTTATTAAATAATTAATTTTTATTATTTAAAATATGAGTGATGCTCTTTCATATTTTTGAAAATAAGGGGTTTTGAGGTGATTTTATACGCCGGGACGTAAATTTTATCGATGTTGGTTTTTCAACAAAAATATGAGCTTTTTGGCAACCCGACTTATAAATTCACATACTTATTTTAACAAAACTATTTTAATATTTTAATTAAACTCTAATTAAACACTAATGGGCCTAAATTGTGTGCTTAATAGGTCTAAGCCTTGTTAGTTGATTTTTATTATATATAAAGTGTAAAATCACCCCCCCAAACCTACATACACACGGCCACACACTTTCAATCAAGTTCAAACTCTCCCCGTCACATTAAACACACGACAACACACCTCAATTTGGGAATAAATATTCGAAGCTTTCAATGAATTCAAGTCTAGGCCCTCTTCGTCGTCGTTCTTCGTCGTCAACGTATATTCGAGCGTTTAAAACGCAAAGGCACGCCATACATATCCTTTTCTCGTCTATCACATCCTATTATCGTTTTAATCATCATTAGTATGAAAAGCCTGCCATTCATGTTAGTATTTTCATAATATTACTCATACATGCCTTAAACTCATGAATTTTGATCCAACCTCATGCTCTATACATGTGAAGGGGTTGCCATGACGTTAAGGTATGATTAAGCAAAGTTTTTACATGGATAAGAGTCCTAAGCACACACTAAACTCACAGCAATCACAAAAGAAACAAGCTGGAATCGATTTTGCTGTCTTGGGGTTCATGGGGTTCGGTTTTCATGTCTTGGAGGTTTGGCTTGGTTCGGCTAGGACCAATACTAGCCAAGGTTGTATGGGAGTCAGGGGGAGAGTCCTAGCCATGCTAGGACTCGAGTTAAGGGCTGGGGAAGGAGTCTTAGCCACACACCCGAGAACAGCGTGAGGCATGTGCATGGTGCGCTGGCTTGTAGGGAAGTAAGGGCTCAGGGGCTGGGCTAGGGCGAGTCTTTAGGATCCTAGGTAGGTGCAATAGAGGTTGGTTCAGCGGCTGGGGCGTCGGCTAGGTTCCTAAGCTCACAAACAAAAGTCCATGCTAGAATGGTTTCTCAGCCGCTGCATGATCTTGGGAGGGGGGTCACGTTTTCTAGTTATGTTCGGATCCTAAGGGTTCCAAGGGTTCAGTAGGGTGCCTTAGGGGGTTGGTCAGGGTCTGGACCTACATGGTTTGAGGGTGGCTCGAGGAAATCGAAAGATGGCTCGGGGTGAACTTTCAAGGGTCAAGTTAGGGTTTTTAGAATTAAAATAAATCGAAACACGGATCACATGGATCGAAACATGGTTCACAAGGGCTAAAATAATATAAAAAGACTACGTTTTGAATTTAGAAATTTTATATTAAAGTTTGGAATTTCCGGGATTAAAACGCCTTCAAAACGTCTAATTACGAATTAATTAAAAAGTCAAGTATTTAAGCTAAATAAAATTATGAAAATTTTAATTTAAGCTTAAATAATTATTTGAGACATGTTAGAGTCAATGAAATCAAGAAAAAGTCAAAAAGTGAAATTTTATGTCCAGGGGTAAAACAGTGTTTTTACACCTAAAAATTTATAAACGTTGTGGCAGTTCTCTGAATGCTGTTTTATATGTTAATATATTTATTTCAAGTGTTTATGAATTTTTTACATGTTAAGTTATGATTTTTAATGTTCATGGAAGGTCATGATTATTTATGGAATTTGATGACAAAATTAAAAGTCAAGTTGCATGCTTGTTTTTAAAAGAAAATGATATTATATGCATGATTTTTATAAAGTGATGAAAATGTAAAATATTGAAGGAGGTGAAGTAATTGTGACTATGAAGATATGAGGATATGAGGATAAGAGTGGGGATGTCGTGAGGGGAGAAGGCCCCAGAGGGAGTCCATTTATGGGAAAAGGCCCAGAGGGAGCCCCGACGATCGTATTTCCATTCGATGAGGATAGGCCAAGGCCCAGTTGACCGGTGAGAGTGTTGCTGGTGTCCCGCCGCCCAGTACTGTGGTTACATGTAGATAGATCCATCGACTTTTTGAGGAAAGTCACAATTAACGATCCGAATTCAATAAAAAGGAAAATGTTTATGTCATGATAAAAAGGTTTACGTTATGAATGAGGAAAAAAAAAGGTTGAGGTTTATGTTATGTATGCCATGAAAATGTTATTCTTACGTAAAAATATTTTCACTGATGTATGTGGTTTTATACGTATTATTTGATATCAAGATGATGGTGTGTTGAGTCCTTAGACTCACTAGGTGTGATGGATGCAGGTAATGATGATGTTAATATTACTGGAGGTCTTGATGGTTGATTTTTCTGGACTGTCGGTGTACATAACCTGTGGGGACCTGGACGCTGATTCATTTCTTAATCATCTTTGGGAATAATTGGATCAATTACATAAGCTGGGTCAAAATTTTTTTTTTATACAACTGCGGAACATATCATATCAATCTGATATAAACATTAACATTAAAACTACAAGTCTTGTACAAAATACATTTACATCAAACTAAGGTTCAACATCTACATATCTAGTGCTGAAATCAACTCTACTTCTGGGCCCGGATCTCCACGCTAATCTTGATCTGTCATCCTTTTCTCGACCCTGATCCTATCCCACCTGTTGTCATCCACATATACAGAAACAACAACAACCGAATAACTCCGGTGATAATATAATTTCCAGTATAAACCCAGTATACATGCATTTCATATAAAAGCATAAACAGTTAACAGTGATTTATACCTTTCTTTTGTTGGAGTTTGGCTTTGTTCTGTCTTTGAATCTTCAATATCAATCTGGAATGACATATTCGAGGAATACAATATCAACATATACCTCAATCAATACCAGATATAATCAAAACTCAATCTAAGTCTGTTTTAATGGTATAAATCACACTCTCGATACACCAGCGATATAAATAACATACGGCCAATCTCACAACTCATAATCAATCAATAAACGCAATCTGAGTCCAAATTTGTATAATCTCAATCAAATCAAATCTGAAAAATCATAACAATTTCATACGGTATCCGTTCTTCAATCCGATTTCGATTATACGATGTCTAATATCTCAAGAACACCATATATTAATCATATCTGATTCCTTCAATATCATATTTTCAAACCATATCAAAACATAAGAAAACTTACGTCCTTGTGAAGCCTTTGTCGAGAGGATCACGGTACTGAGCTCAGATTGAAAATCAGACGATCGGATCTTGCAAAATCAATTTTCTACGCTTAGAGAAAACTTGAGGACTTCTTCGGAGAGAAATTTGGTTCTTGCTGCAAAAATATGAAGGAATTGAAGATTATCATATATTCAAGTTGCATGACAAGCCATGTGGCTTAGTGTGCATTCAGCACGTCTCGTGCATATGCGCGTCCAACACCGGTACATATGCGCGAGACTTTCTGTCTCGGCATCTAGCACTTCAGCAGCTCGCGCATATGCGCGCACCATCTTCGCGCATATGCGCCGAACGTTATGTCCTGGCACTTCTGAGATCCACCGCCTCGCCCATATGCGCGCCCTGGCTCGCGCATATGCGCGAGGTCTTCTGCCTCGACAATGGTCAGGCCGCGCATATGCGCGAAGTCTTTTGCCTCGACAATGGTCTTCTCGCGCATATGCGCGCCTTTCTGCCGCGCATGTGCGCGATACCTACTGTATCCCACATATGCCAACTCATGCATTTTCCAATTCTGGTCTCGGAGTGGTCCGTCTATAACCCCATCACTACATAATCAATAATCTCAGATTAACAGAATAAAAATCTCGGGCATTACATAACCCAAGGACCAGCGTTTCTACTATTCCGCACTCATGATTTATGCTTACGATTTATGTTAAAAGATTTTTAAGACCATTTACTTATGCTTTTAAGTGGTTTTTGAAAGGATGTTACTTTTAAAGTTTATTTCTTTTTAGGTTTGGTAAAATATTTGACGATTTCATGTTTTGACTAATTCCTTTGAATTTTCAAATACTAGTTGGTTGATGTTTTATTTTAGAATGGTGCAAAATATTTTATAAAAAATATTTTCATGTATGTGTTAGGGTTCGGCCGAGTGTGCTTAGGTTTTAAAAAAAAATAAAAATTTTCTAGTACTTTTTAAGCAATAAAAGGGCAAACGTTTCACCACAGCCTCCACCTGTTTAGGATGCTAGTGCCCGTGTGATAGCCGGTATGGCCCGTTTATTAGAGCAACACGTAGGGAATGGAGCAAGGGTTAGACCAGATGCCGCTTATGAGCTTTTTAGGAGGATGCACCTCGAGAATTTTCATGGCACTACCCATCCATTCATTGCTGAGGGATGGATTAGATCTTTAGAGATGATATTCCGTTACATGGAGATGGAGGACGCTGACCGAGTTCGCTGTACTATCTATCTACTGAAGGGCGACGATTCCTTATGGTGGGAGGGAGCGGAGCGAGGAGTGAATATGGCGACTTTGACTTGGGACGAGTTCAAGAGAGTGTTCTATGACAAGTATTTCACATCTGATGTTCGTTCTATGCTTAAGAGAAATTTTATGAGTCTCCGTCTGGGGGATTGGTCTGTTGCTGACTTTGTGCAGAAGTTTGATATGGGTTGTCACTTTGTGCCACTGATTGCCAATGATGTTGCTGAGAAACTACGACACTTTCTAGATGGTTTGAAGCCGACTATCCGATGTGATGTGATGCTCAACGATCCTACTGGTTATACTACTGCAGTTGCCTAAGCTTTTAGAGCTGAGCAGTCACTTAAAGATATAGATTGGGAGATGCAGCGAAAGAAGAATCGTGCTCAGCAAGCTAGTCAGCAAAATAAGAAGTCTTATGTGGGACAACCTAAGCAACCAGAACCACCAAAGCCACAAGGACAACCACCTAGGGATGATGGCCCGAGGACTGCTGTAAAACCACTTTGCAAGGAGTGCAATCATCAACATCATGACAAGTGCATGTGGGGCACCTTCAAATGCTTCAAGTGTAGAGATTTGGGACAAAAGGCTGGGGATTGCACAAAGCCTAGGCAACCCACGACTGGAAGAGTTTATGTGATGCAAGCTGGGGAGGATGAGACAAAGCCGACACTACACTGATTTCGAGGTAACCTAGTTGTTTAACATTTTTTCGATGCTTTTATTGCATGAATTGTTAAATTGGATTGTGGGAATTGATTGGGATATAGAAGAACTTAGAAGAGAATAGGGTGCATGCACTACTTGAGCTGGATTTAGGAGTCGAATTTCGGTAATTTTTGGGTTAGAATTGCAATTTTCAAGATTTTGATGACCAGATTGAAGGGAAAGATTTAAGTTAGAGGATTAGTCGAGGTGGATAAGGGAATCTAAGCTTTGCAATCATCAAGTTAAGGAAAATTTCGAGGATAAAATTCTATTTAAGGAGGGAGAATTCTAACGTCCAAAAAACCAACCTATTTTAATCTCATGCATGCAAAATTGTTTTAATTGCTTAATTGTTTTATTTAATTGATTTTAAATGCTAGCATGATATTTATTTTATGATTAAATTTATGATTGCATGATTAAATGCATGATTACATGAAATTAAGGATTTTACTCGAATATTCGATAATAGGCAGGGGAAAGGAGACCGAAGACGACCAAGACAAGAATATATATTTTTCATTAAATAATGGCAAGGCTTTCTAATATGATTAAAATTGATTTAATTTTCCTAAAAATGTTGTAGTCCGAATTATTTTACGAGTCGAGCTCGATTTTTCTTGGGAAGCCGTTTTTGGGCAAACAAAGAGTTTTAAAAGATCAAAAATAATATTTTTGGGAAACTAATTTTATAAACTTTTATTATTTAATTAATTAAGTGTTATTGGGCCCAATTTAATTATTTAGAGAAAGCCCAATTAACCTTAAACTTGCAAGATCAAAACTCAAGCCCATTAGCATGTTGTTTAAATCTATGAATAAGTTACCAAAGCTTTCAAAACACCACAATTCGTTTCCAAAGCAGTAGAAAACACCTTACACACACTTCAATATTTTCGAAAATAAGGAGGAAGGAAAAGGCTTGTGTTCTTCGTCGTTCGGTCGTCCAACGTCGCACCTCACCAACGATCTTCTATTCGAGCGTTATAAATGCAAAGGCACGTTTTCTAAACCCTTTCAAACATCATACAAATCATAATATGTGTGTGTTAATTTATTATGCATGAAAAATATTTGTGTTCGATTATTTACGGTACGTTACGTATTTTCAAAGTTTCAATGATTTTTCGCTTGTTTTAAAAACGTTTTTGAATCCAACGGACACGCTGTCAATACATGATAAATTATGAATGATTTATAGCCAAAACATGATAAATTAATAGAGAACACAAGCTGGAATTGTAGAAATTAAAGAAGGATGGACCGTGGGTTTCACTTGTGTTGCACAAGACTTTGTAGGTTCGGTTTTTATGCATGAAGGCAAGTGGGCTAGGCCAGGGCTGGGTTGGGTCCTAAGGCGGCTAAGGTTCGAGCTTTGGGTTGGGGAAGAGTCCACGTGAAGAGAGACTCTCCCCCACGCTTGTGTATGAGCAGCAGCAGCCATGGGGGCTCGCTGCTGGGGCTGGGTGGCTCAGGGTAGGTTCATCAGGGTCCGTGGAAGATGGGCAGGTGTCGGGCCAAGGGTTGGTGCAATTGGGTGCGCTGTGGCTCGAGAAAACGTGAGGGAAGCACATGCACGTAGGCTGCTGTTCGCGTGAAGGTGGTTCGCTACTTGGGTTCCAGGGCTTGGGCTGGTCTGGGTTGGGTCTGGGCGTGGTCCAAGGATGGTTAGAGTTAGATGGGCTCGATGGTGGCTCGGCTGGGAGAGTCATAGACTAGTTAGGAGTCCTAGTACACCAAGGAGACTCACGCACACACACATGCAGAACAAGGTCATGTTCAAGGCAAGTTTGAGCAAGCTAGGGCTAGGTTCTTTGGGCTGGGCTTGGTCAAGAGAGTGACAAGGTGGGTTGGCTCGGGTTTGGCTCGAGGTGGCTTGACCATGGCTTGCGTATTTTTGGAGATGGCTCGGTGTGTTTGAATATGCGTCAAATTCGAAAATATAAAAACTAAAATTTGAACCATGGGTCCACGGGGGTGGCTCACGATTTGAATGGGCAGAATAGGTAATAAAAATGTTATGTTCAAAATTTGGGATCAAAATAATAAGTTTTGAATTTATCCGAGATTTAATCGCTTCACGAAACGTTAATTAAATAATTAATTGAAAAGTCTAGTTTTAAGCTTTATAAAATTATAGAAAATTATATTTGATCTTAAATAATTATTTGGAATAATCTCATGTCATTAAAAGTGAGAAAAAGATAAATTCGAGAATTTTTACGTCCAGGAGCAAAACAGTAATTTTGCACTTAGGAAAATACGAGAATGCTTGGCAGCGTCCCGAAAGATCATAATGCTTGTAAAATGATATTTTTTGATTTAAAATGATGATTTTGATGATAATATAGTATTTTATGATTTATGGTAAAGCTGTGCAATTTTTACTGTCTAAAATGTTATTTTTGGAAAGTAGGCTATTTTATGATTTTTTGAGAAAAAGAAATTTATTATTTTGAGGGATGTGAATTGACTGTGACATATGATATAAGATTTTTGGGGGATCCATTTTAAGAAAGAACGATGAACTTACAATTTTATGGGGATGTCGTGAGGGGAGAAGGCTCCAGAAGGAGCCTATTTACTGGATAAGGACCTAGAGGGAGTCTATTTATGAGAAAAGGTCTCAGATGGAGCCCGTCTATGGGAGAAGGGCCCCGAGGGAGCCCCGATGGTCGTATTTCTATGGTGGAGCCTAGTGCACACCCCCATGAGCCATGTGGAGCTGAAGATTGATCAGTCGACCGGAGGATAAAAGTTAGTCGCTTTCAAAGATCAAACTTCACCAAAAATCATATATGATTGAGAGCTTTATGATTTTATGATATATGATTCATGGTGATGATTAAAGGTATTTTTAAAATGATTTATTTATGCTCAAAGCTATTTTTATATGTTTTTAAAGGATTTATTTATGCTCAAAAGGTATTTTAAAATGATTTTGCTATTTACGATTTAATTATGCTTAAATGATTTTAAATGGTTTATTTATGTTCAAAAGCTATTTTAGTTAAAAGTTTGATTTTTAATGCATGTGATTGTATATGTATAAATTGCTATCTATGTTTAGAACGTGCTGAGTCTTTAGACTCACTAGGTTTGTATGATGCATAATTTGATAATTTATGGGAGGCGGTGACGATTGAGTGGATCGAGTGCAGCAGTACACACCCGAGGGCCTTTATGTTTCCGCACTTGATTGATAGATTAATGATTTAAAGATTATGCTAATGATTTTGTTTAGAGATATTTTTATACTTTGTTTTATTGTTAGTTGATGTTCTTAAAAATCAATTTAAGAATTTTGGTTAGTTGATGACTTAGGATTTATTTTATGCACTTGAGATTTCATATGTTAATTATTATGATTGTTGATTATGTTAAGTTATTTTATTTAGTTTAGTATTTTAGAATTTATGAATTAAGATTTGGGAAAAAAAGTCGAGGTCGTTTCAGTCCTAGTCTATTAAGGTTTCTCGGCCGCAACACTTACCTGGTGCAGGGAGCTTCGACGTGGGTTAGGGCTAGGTCCTAGGGGTCCAGTGGGTCCAGTAGGGTCCATAGAGGTTCTGGGAAGAGTTTGGCTCGGGGTGGCTGGGGCTTGGCTCGATGGAATCATGACTTGGCTCGAAGGGCATGCTAGGGTTCGAATAAAGGGTTCTACATGTCTAAGGTTTGAACCGTGGGTCCACAAGGGTGGTTCATGGCTCACAAGGGTAGAATATGTAATAAAAAGTTTATGTTTAAAATTTGGGAATTTTATATTGAAGTTTGAATTAATTCGAGAATTAAACGCTCCGCGAATTAATAATCAAAGAATAATTAGAAAGCCTAGAATTTAAGCTAAATAAAAAAATGAGAAATTTAATTTAAACTTAAATAATTATTTGGGATAGTCTAGAGTCAATGGAAGTAAGAAACAATCAAAATCGAGAATTTTACTTCTAGGGGTAAACGATTATTTTACACCTAGAAAATAGTAAACGTCATGGCAGTGCTCTGAATGTTGTTTTATATGTTAAAATGATTATTTTAAATGTCCATGGAATTTTATGATAAAAACGTCAATGCTAAAAGATATGTTACATGCTTAGTTAAAAAAAAAATTATTATATTCATAAATTGTATAAAGTGATGAAAATATGAAATGTTGAAAAAAGTGAAGTAATTGTGACTAATACGATGATACGATAATACGTAAGGCCAAGGCTCAGTTGACGGTGAGAGTGTCGCTGATGTCCCCGTCGTCTAGTACTGTGGTTATATGTAGATGGATTCATCGACCTTTAATACGAATACGAAAGTCACAATTAACGATCTGAATTTAACGAAAAGGAATAAATATACGTATATGATGAATATGAAAATGTTTAGGTTTATGCATGATTATGAATGTTATTTTAAGTAAAAGTATTTTTACTGTTGCATGTGATTTTATACATATTATTTGTTATCAAGATTATGGTTTGCTGAGTCGTTAGACTCACTAAGTGTGATCGATTTAGGTGTGTGTGATGTTGATGCTAGTGGAGGTCTTGATTATTGATCTTATTGAACTGAAGGTGCACATGACCCGAGGACCAGCGCTAGTTTTTCCGCACTTATGATTTTAACTTTATGTTAAAGATTTCTACAACTTTTACTATGTTTTTGAGTGGTTGTTAGTTTTAGATTTATCGCTAAGTTAGGATTTACAAACGTTTGACGATTTTATGCTTTGAACTATTTCTTTTTTATTTTCAAAAATAAGTAGGTGTTTTATTTTTAAAATGGTGCAAATGTTTTAAAGTGTGTGTGTCTATATATATATATATATATATTATATATATATTTGGGATGTATTCGGCTGAAATTAATAGGATAGAAAAAAATTCAAGTACTTTTTTAGAAAACGAGTAGTGGATGTTTCAATAGATCTTATCATAAATATCAATGGTCTAGAAAAGAAAAAGTCTATATTTTTAAGCATGATATTATTAAAAATAGAAAATCTAATTACAGAATAATTTATGGCAAAAACTTGTGTGAGACGGTCTCACGGGTCGTATTTGTGAGACGAATCTCTTATTTGGGTTATCCATGAAAAAGTATCACTTTTTATGCTAAGAGTATTACTTTTATTTTAAATATGGGTAGGGTTGACCCGTCTCACAGATTAAGATCCGTGAGACGGTCTCACATGAGACCCACTCATAATTTATTCCTTTCACGACGGATTGTATTTTTAGTCATGTAATTTTTTTTTATTTTGTATTTTTTTTACTAGATTCCATCGTGGTTTTCTAGAAATTTTTTATGTGACGGACATGAATGCTCACATGGAATTTTGAAAACAAACATGCATATATATATATATATATATATATATTATATTTTATATTATATTATGTGGCCTTCCAATGACCTTTTTCAGGATTTGCGGCCTCCACATAAGTAATTTTCACCCGATATGCTGCATTCAAGTCGAGAAAGGATAAAAAATGAAAACAGATTCAATTTAAATGAATAAACATGCAAACCAGAACAAAAAATAGAAAAATACAAATTATAAGACAAAAATATAATTTTCTTTTTTGTGCCCATCGCCAACCCCTCCACCTTACTCCACATGTTTATTCATCCAGTCTTTGAAATTTGAGTATGTACAAAGATTCGGTGTGTAAAGTGAACTCAATTAGCTCATATATGCGATGGTTTAATTAATTATGATCATACCCACACACAGTAGGTAGCCACAAGCTCCTTAAATAATTTCGGGCTCATAAATTCCAACTAGATATATAGCATAAGATAATGCACCGATATAATATAGTTAAGGTTGAGGCTCTAGATTAATTAATTTTGATACCATGATCTATATATTTTTTAAATATCAAGATACCACCATTGCTGCAGTTATTTTATCTAAAAACTATTGAGTACAAAACTATAATTACGCAATAAATAATCAAAATATATATCATTTTTTTATGATTTATAGAATAATTATACAATAAAATAACAAAAATAAGTTTATTTCAAAATTCATTCTAATTTTATAAATACATTGCAAAATCACAAATAAAAATTCTTAATTGTCATACACGTTTTGAATAATTAACAGGAAAAATTATTTTTGGTATTATAATTTTTTTACTTTGTGATTTTCGTCATCTATGTATCAAATTTCAAGTTATAGTCCTGCATATTCTGATTTTTGGAAATTTTATTATTTTTTCATTCGCAATGATGATATGACAATATACACATCAGCATCGCGTCGAAAAATGACTAAAATTGAAAAAAAAAAAAAAAGAAGATAAACCTGAAATTTTCGGTGTCATATCAGTATTTTTAATCGCCACATCAGCAATAGGACAAAAATAGTCGAATTAATATACTAAAACTAAACTTTAATAACTTAATGGACCAAACTATAAAATTAAACAACTTAATGAAAAAAAAAAACTATTTTCCCTAATAAAAATTCTTAATTTTAAAACAATTTTCGAATTATATAATACACACATATGTACATATATTAAGGCTGCGTTTGGTTGCAGTATAAAATAAACTAATGATTAGTATGCAAATGATAAAGAAAATGATTGTCGTAGATATGTAATATATGGTAGTATGTTTGGTAAGATTTTTAAGTGTAGGATAATTTTGAATTTTTTGATGAAATGACAAAATTGCCCTTTCTTTTTTTTTATTCTTCCACTCCGGCGGCCGGAGACGGCTGCGGTCGGCGGGCGGCGGTTGTCTGCGGCTGGCGGTGGTCGGCCGGAAGCGGCGGCGGCGGTAGGCGGCGGTCGTCGGCCGACGGCGGTCGGCTGTCGGCGGCGATCGGCGGTCGGCGGTGGTCGTCGGCCAGCGGTGGGGGTTGTCGGTGGAAGTAAGTGGTGGTGAGTTTGAATTTAGGAGAAGGGTAAAATTGGAAAAATATAAGAGTGAGATAAATAATCCTATGGGGTGAGGAGGTATTATTTTAACCTACCTAATATAACTTAATCATTCATAGGAGGGATTGACTTGGTTAAATAATCACGCGTACCAAACGAGGGATAAGGTGGGTTCCCATCAACCAAACGCTCCCTAACTGATTTAGTTCCAAAAAAATAGTATAATAATAATAAAAACGAGTTTACATGCACACAATGGGTGTGTATGACCACTAATAATAATAAAAACGAGTTTACATTCAATTCACCATGTTAGGCACTCTCCGAATTATAGCACTAAACTAAAGTTCGGAACTCATTCAAAGTCTCCGGAGATTTCTATGTTTCAAGCCACCACCTACGAAAATTAGACGATCACGCACATTTATATATTTGTTCTGCGTAAAATTAGTTAAAATATTATGTCGTGAATTATATATCGTTTAATTTGGAGTAAATATAGATTTCAAACTATCTTCACTTTTCTCAAAATGATGATGATGATGCATCTGAGTTTTAGTTTAATTTGGAGACCTTGTGAATATCGCCCTTTGTTGTTTGAACATAACAGCTTGATCAACTCCGAGTTACTCCGACGTAGTAGAAGTTCATGTGTTCGTCCAAGAAATCGAAACTTCAGAGTTTACTGCGAAACCGAGGTCATTAATCTTCATGAGTGCACCTTTTTCTGTTTTATTATATGTTTTTGGTTGAGACATTCCATTTATGAAGTACCCTTTGGTGACTCAACAGCATCATCGCTTGTGAATTTACTGTTTTTGCATTTTGATGTTAATTTGGTCTTGTTCTTGAACGGTTGCTTGAGGTGATAACATGACCAGTTCTACTTCTACAATGATTTTATCTAATGACAACTCATAGAATAACTACACTTTCATTAACAAAAATATCAGATTTTTAAAATACCAGTACCACAACAATTATTTTATCTTATGATAATTTTTAAATTAATCTTACACTAAAATATATAAAACAAATTTGCTCAAAAAATTATTCTAAAATAGTTATAAAATATTTTTTAAAAAAAGAATTCTTAATTTTAGTAAAAATTCTCATCAATTTATTTATTAATAGATTATTGAGGTTAGTAATTTTATGTTTGGATGGAGATTAATTAGTTGAACACGTTGTTGTTTAACCATGTTTTTTTTCTCCTTTGATGAATTATGTAGTGGGGAAATTGGGAAAAAAAAAAGGAGAAAATTATTTCTATACCTTGGTATTTTCTATTTTTAGTCTTGTAAGCCGTCGAATTACAGGCTCGGTTCACTAAGTTGGTCATTATTTTTATTTTAGTTCTTTTCAGAAAAGTTCTAATGTGATTTCATATCGAAATTTGTTGACGTGACTGTTAGAGTAGGTGCCCGGCAAGCCAACTTGTGGCTAGGGCTTTTATTGACTCTAATGTAAAACAATCTTTATTTTAATAATATTTTACGATTTCGTTCGATTATGGCATTATACTTTATCTGTATACCCATGCAAGCTGCATAGATAAAGTCCTTGAATATACAAAAGGTACCATGAGGTCTGCGTCGCAACGTAAGATCATGAAACTCATTAGGAAGTGTACCGTATATTCTAAACAGGTTCCTAGTCGAATCAGCCGCCTAAAACAAGGATAAAGGTCGCTCGAGCTCGAGACTAGCATCTGTGATGTAAACGCCATGTTTCATTGGCAAGGGCATGGAGATGTCCATTCACACAGATGGGTGATCATATGATGATGCACTGAGCAACCCTCCCTCGGACTGTCCAAGTGGTTCTCACTTATCGAGTGGAATAGTCCGCAGTTATGGTTGTACACCATTAGTCCTTTGACCCGGGACAATGTAGGGGCTATACGTACTAGCATGCACTTTGATCCGTTTACCGACTCCATTGAGGGTCATCAGGTGGCGAGGTTGGGTGTAGTTTCGAAATACGTAGGAGCAAATACATTGTAGTCGGGGATTCACCGTTCGCCTACGGGTGAAGATATCCTATGTGATCTGATGAGTTAATAGTGCAAGGAGTCTCTGGCCAGAGCAAGAAATGTGCTTTAGGGAAAGGTGTTTTCCTAGTTGTACATACCATGCCACTATTAATACTCAAAGATAAATCACATCGTTATCGAATTCATATGCAACTCTCGATATACCAATGGTTGCAGATTCGATCGGGATATATGTGTTGAAGGGACCGTACTGTACGCTAACCATGACTAAAGGTTCTTGCAGGCACTATCAGTGATACCTAGGGGATCATGGGGCGATGCTACTAGACGCTCTTACCATGATCCGATGGGTGCAATCAGAAATGAGTTCTGACATTCTTGATCAAGGAGTTGATGAAAAGAATGGGGCTAACTAGGGTAAACCCGAATAAGAATAAATGTTATTCTGAATCACAAGGAGATGTGAACCCACGGCTAGCTGTATCCCTGAACCATTGAGGGTCACACAAGTATCGGATTCTGTGTTCCCGTTGAGATAGTCAAATTTCAAAGAGTTGGAATTTGGCGACTATAGTTTGATGGAGATCAAACAGGAAGCTTATAAAAGAGTTTATGAGCTGATTCCATAGGATGGAAGAAATGGAAGTTAGCTTGATTGCTAAATAAGGAAGGAGAGTGGAACTGCCTGTTTTGTGAAGGAGTTCACTAAAACTGGCAGTTGCCCAATATGGTAAGTGAAAATTTTGATCTTCGAAATTTTCGATTTTCATTATATGAACAAGATTTGTATCCTTGATACGTCGGCGTTCTCGGATCGTCGATCGGGGTTATAATGAGTTCGAAATCATTTATTTAGTGAATTTTGAATTTACTAATTAAATAAGTGGTGCTAGTAGTGGTGACTACTAACATGTACAAATTCTCATAAATATTCTAGAATAGTCTAGAATTAAATTAACTAAAGAGTTAATTTATAAATTAAATAATGGTTATTTAATTTAATATGCATATACATGTATATATATATTTTATATGGTGATATAAAATATGTGTATATGATATTATTATATCATGTATTATTAAAGGTTAATAAATACATTATATATTAATTATATGAGAATTTAATTATAATGAAAATATAGAGTTCTTGTGGGAGAAGGACTCCTAATTAGATTAGGAGTCTCACTCTATAAATATACCATGATAGGGCATAATTCAAGAGAGATTTTTTTTCCATAAAATTCACAAGAATTCCTTCCCAATTGAAAGGTAATCTCACGGCCAAAAGGAATTGAATTGGAAGCAAAATCAAGTCATATAATTTTGGGATTATTGACTTCATTAGTTTTCTAAAAATAATTGATTAACATTCAATTAAGATTCTAATGAAAACCATCTCTCGGCCACTTCATCTTTTGGGAGAAAAATTTGGCCGCAAGCTTCTTCCTTGTTCTTCCACCGCCGTGCCGCTTCGTCTCCGGATTTCGGAAATTCGGAGGCTATAGTCTCAACGCATAAATCGTTTGGATTTTCTAGTGCAAACCAAACGAGAAATTCAGTTTCTGATCGTGGACCCAATTAGACGACCAAAGGAGAAGAGCCGTTCGTAGGGATTTACAAGAAGGACTATCTCCGCGTAAAAACCGGAATAGTTTGGAGTCCAGCGTTTAAAACGCAAAGGTATAATTCTAAACACCCTATGGATGTTTTTAAACACACGACGCCCAAGAACAAAATTTTTATACTTCCGCTGCGTCTTGGGTGCGAGAATACGATGTCCCAACAGTGGTATCAGAGCCAGGTTATTCTCAATCGTGTGTTTTAATTAAATTGTGTTGAGTTTATTATTTCTAACCGCGTAAGAATTTTTATGAAAAACGCCCCTAAAATTATTTCTGAAAATTCAGTTTTTGAAAAATAAAAAATAAAATAAAATAAAATAAAAAAATTTTTGGGTCTGCCCGGAACTGTTCCGGGCAGGCGCTCGCGCAGCAGCCGCGCGGCGGGCGCCCGCAGGCGCGGCACGGCAGGCGAGCAGGCGCTGCACGGCGCGCGCGCACGGCAGGAGCGCACCGCGCGCGCACGGCACCGCACGGCGGGCGCACAGCGCGCGCACGGGTCTGCGCGCCTGTGCGCGCGGCCAGCGCGCCAGCCAGCGCTCGATCGGATCGGGCAGCGGGCGGGCAGCGCAGGCGGGTGCCTGGGAACGTCTCGGGCACCACGCTGGGTCGTGGGCTTGAATTGTTCGGGCCCGGGGGTGATTTTCTGATTTTTTAAAATTTTGGGTTATTGATATTTTACGAAAATACGAACGATTTTACCCCTGCAATAATTTTATAAAATCAATTTCTTACAAAATAAATAATCGAAATATGATTTTAATTATTTATTGTAAAAGGTGTTTTATAAGAAATTTAATTATTTGAAATTAAATAAAAGTGTTTATTTAATTTGATAATTATGGCGGTTAGTGATAATTTACGAGATACACAATTTATTGATAATATGTGATATTATCGGATTTATATAATATATGATATTATATGTTAAAAGGATGATCGAGAGCCATGACCAATGTGCTAGGTGTATGTTAGGTTTTTACATGTTGTAATTTTTGATTATTTGATAATTAAAAGTGGACCTGGTTTATGGTCCGTTCCCACCCCCTAAATTTGTATCCCAATGTGCCATGGATATTTAATGTAAATATTAGAATTAGTGGGAGATCAAGATTTGAAGACGGTGGGCCCGAGATCCTCGAAAGAGTTTTGAAGATCGAAGACATGTAAATTTTGGAAGCTTATGTAATAGTTGCATTTGCATCCCTGCATTTCCCTAGGTTATGGACATGGATCCGTATGTGGCTCGTACGGATCAATTAGCTCTCGGTTATCGATCATCCTTTATTATTATTTATGATGTATGTGATATATTATAAATAATCAGTATGTGCGTTATTATTAATATAATAACAAGAGTTGCATGAATCCGGCAATCATACAAACAATCATGGCACGAGTTTTAAAATTAATGATGAGACAAATTTTTAAAATTAAAATCCCTCATTTTGGATGAGATCCAAAATTTAAATCAAGCCCATTAAAAGGATAATTAAAAGAAAGTTTAATAATTCCTTGCCTTCCATCAACGGTGGTTGCATGATGAACGCTACCCGCGGTCAGTGTCTGGCTCATATTATTGGGGAGGCCTGGACGCCGGAAAGCTGTGACTTCCACTGACATATTTGATGTGAACTACGTGGAACTCCCATGACTTCGGCTCATATTATTGGGGGATCTCATGGCGACCGTCCATTAAGGTTCAACATTGATGGGCCGGGCTCGACACGTGAAGAGAAAGGGGATCATATTATTGGACCCTCCTCAAACGTGAGGCAAAATTACGTAAGGGTTGCAAAGAGTTGCAATTGGGCTCTACCTTTTGGAAGTTATGATTGGCTGATATTATTCGGGATCATAATTTCGCAATTGGGCCTTGCGTACTCACTAAGGAAATTGGATTTCTCGTTTTTCATCAGAGGGTAGTGAAAATGAAAAATAGTGGGAGGCAATTCGTAAAAACAAAAGTCCATATTTTACGTCTTACAAAATATTTTAAAATAGTCAGTAACGTTTATTCTGTTTCCATATCAGTATATTTATGATTTCGTTACATAATTCATATCTGTTAATAAAACAAGCTAACCGAACACTAATCTTCAAGATTGGCTGGGAAAATTGTTCTAAGTTCGGATAGCATACACACTAATGTCAGTCTTGCTGAACTGACAAAGCGTGCAAGATGGTGGGACCATAATATGCAAGCTAAAGTGTAATATGCTTACTTCTAAGTCAAATGAACTGTAGAGACAGTTTTGAGGAAATATTGAATGATGTTGACATTCGAATGCACATGCAAGAGTTGCATGGTGCATGAAACTCGCATAATGATGCACGCCACTTTCAAGAACACATTACTACACGCATGCAAGATGGTGCTCTTGCCCATGAGCATGGTGTTAGTATGATTGGGTCTATTGAGAAGGTGGTGGGCCTGGAATTTGACATATTCCGAAATGTTAGAACATGTTTGATTCACTGCAAGAAGTCAGGGCATAAGAAATTATATGGGCCATAAATGTTTTGGCAATGATAAGTGAATGTCCAAATAAACACGATTTCAACGACAACCAAAAGAAAAACAAGTTAGTATAAACCAAACACATTTGTGGCACGTTAGACTAGGACATATTTCTCAAAGAAGGATGCACAAGCTAGTGGGAGATGACATGTTTGATTCGTCAGACATAAACTCTCTAGAGACATNCTAAACCAAACACATTTGTGGCACGTTAGACTAAGACATATTTCTCAAAGAAGGATGCACAAGCTAGTGGGAGATGGCATGTTTGATTCGTCAAACATAAACTCTCTAGAGACATGTGAGTCCAGTCTGAAAGAAAAAATGACCAAGACCCCTTTCCTAGGGAAAGTGGAATGTACACATAATATGTTGGATTTGATCCAAATAGATGTGTGTGGCCCGCTAAGTGTTAGCACAAAATATGGTCATTCCTACTTCATCACCTTTNTAAGACCCCTTTCCTAGGGAAAGTGGAATGTACACATAATCTGTTGGATTTGATCCAAATAGATGTGTGTGGTCCGCTAAGTGTTAGCACAAAATATGGTCATTCCTACTTCATCACCTTTACCAATGACCATTCGAGGTTTGGGTATGTGTATTTAATGAAATACAAGTCTGAAGCCTTTGAAAAGTTTAAAGAATTCAGAGCAGAAGTAGAAAAACAGTTAGGAAAGAGTATTAGAACACTACGATTAGATCGAGGTGGAAAATACTTGAGTACTGAGTTTCAAGACTACCTTAAAGAGAATGAGATTCTCTCACAGTGGACTCCGCCTGCCACACCGCAGTTGAATGGTGTGTCAGAACGTCGTAGTCGGACATTGATGGATATGGTCCGATCTATGATGGGNATACCTTAAAGAGAATGAGATTCTCTCACAGTGGACTCCGCCTGCCACACCGCAGTTGAATGGTATGTCAGAACGTCGTAGTCGGACATTGATGCATATGGTCCGATCTATGATGGGATTCACTGAGTTGCCGCCATCCCTTTGGTGATATGAGCCTGAAACATTGGTAAGGTTGTTGAATCAAGTCCATTCAAAGACAGTGAATAAAACTCCATATGGGATATGGATGGGAAAGCCACCCAAATATTATTACTTAAGAATATGGGAATGCCCTGCTTACGTGAAGCAGGCAGTGAGAGACAAATTGGATAGTAGAGCCAATTTGTGCTACTTTGTGGGGTATCCAAAGAACTCTGTTGGATGTTACTTCTATTATCCTAGTGGAACAAAGGTGTTTGTTTCAAGGAATGCCACCTTTTTAGAGAAGGAATTTCTATTGGATAGAAAAGGCGGGATGATAGAACTCGATGAGATTCGAGAACCATTTACTACACAAATAGCAGAACCCACACCCCAACAGCCAATCAAAGAAACACAAGCTCTTAGAAAATCCGAAAGGATCTCAAGGCCGCCTAATAGGTTGAGCATGCTTCTTGAAGAGGGCCAAGATGAGCCCATTCCTGGATGTGATCCAAGAAATTTCAAGGAAGCATTGTCTGATGCCGATTCATCTAGATGGCTTGAAGCCATGCAGTCCGAGATGGACTCCATGTATTCGAACCAAGTATGGTCCTTAGTAGATCCACCTAAGGGAATTGTTCCCATAGGATACAAATGAATTTACAAAAGAAAACTTGGAGCGAATGGGAAGGTGGTGACCTTCAAAGCTAGACTAGTAGCAAAAGGATATACTCAAAGGCAAGGTGTTGTCTATGAGGAAACCTTTTCGAATCATAATGTTCAAGTCTATTATGATACTTCTAGCCATAACATCATGGTATGACTATGAAATATGGTAGATGGATGTGAAAACGGCGTTCCTTAATGGGGAGATTAAGAAAGAGATTTACATGTCTCAACCTGAAGTTTTCACATCAGTAGGAAGTGAGCATAAAGTATGCAAACTTCAAAGATCCATTTATGGACTCAAATAGGCAAAAAGGAGCTGGAACCTCAGGTTTGACAACACTATCAAAGAGTTTGATATTAAAAAAAATCCTGAGGAACCTTGTGTATACAAGAAGGTTAGTGGGAGTACAGTGACATTCCTAGTACTTTATGTTGATGACATACTACTCATTGGGAATGATGTAGGGATGTTGCAGTCAACTAAAGTATGGTTAGCTAGTAAGTTCTCCATGAAGGATATGGGTGCAACATCATATGTATTAGGAATACAGATCTATAGGGATAGATCAAAGAGGATGTTAGGGCTCATCCAATCCACATATATCGATACCATACTGAGGAGATTCTCTATGGAGGAGTCCATGAGAGGATATCTCCCAATGTCTCATGGTGTGAATCTATCCAAGTCTATGTGCCTTAAGACTGATAAAGAGATAGAGACCATGAGCCGCATTCCATATGCGTCTGTCATAGGCAGTATTATGTATGGTATGATATCTACTCGACCTGATATTGCATATGCACTGAGTGTCGCAAGCCGATATAAGTCGAATCCCGAACTACTGCATTGGAAAGCAGTAAAGGACATTCTTAAGTACTTGAGAAGAACTAATAATTTGTTCTTGGTATACGGGATTGGAGAATTAAAATTGGAAGGCTACACTGATTCTTGCTTCCAATCAGATGTGGATAATTCGAAATCGACCTCTGGATTTGTATTCAAGCTCAATGGTGGTGCTGTCTCTTGGAAGAGTTCCAAGCAAGACACTACAGCGGATTCAACCACTGAGGCGGAATACATAGCTACATCGGATGTAGTAAAGGAGGTTGTTTGGATGAGGAATTTCATCCAAGAGTTGGGTATCATTCCTCAAACAGTTGATCCAGTCCCGGTCTACTGTGACAACACCGGTGCCGTTGCGCAAGCAAAGGAGCCGAGGTCTCATCAGCGATCCAAACATATACTGAGGAAGTTCCATATAATCCGGAAGATTGTGGGAAGAGGAGACATATCGGTAGAGATAATATCCTCAGCAGATAACGTTGCTGATCCACTAACGAAGCCCCTGCCAGGACCATTGTTAGAGAAGCATCGCGAAGCAATGGGTCTAAGATCTATGGGTAGGTGGCTATAGGGCAAGTGGGAGATTGTTAGAGTAGGTGCCCGGCAAGCCAACTTGTGGCTAGGGCTTTTATTGACTCTAATGTAAAACAATCTTTATTTTAATAATATTTTACGATTTCGTTCGATTATGGCATTATACTTTATCTGTATACCCATGCAAGCTGCATAGATAAAGTCCTTGAATATACAAAAGGTACCATGAGGTCTGCGTCGCAACGTAAGATCATGAAACTCATTAGGAAGTGTACCGTATATTCTAAACAGGTTCCTAGTCGAATCAGCCGCCTAAAACAAGGATAAAGGTCGCTCGAGCTCGAGACTAGCATCTGTGATGTAAACGCCATGTTTCATTGGCAAGGGCATGGAGATGTCCATTCACACAGATGGGTGATCATATGATGATGCACTGAGCAACCCTCCCTCGGACTGTCCAAGTGGTTCTCACTTATCGAGTGGAATAGTCCGCAGTTATGGTTGTACACCATTAGTCCTTTGACCCGGGACAATGTAGGGTCTATACGTACTAGCATACACTTTGATCCGTTTACCGACTCCATTGAGGGTCATCAGGTGGCGAGGTTGGGTGTAGTTTCGAAATACGTAGGAGCAAATACATTGTAGTCGGGGATTCACCGTTCGCCTACGGGTGAAGATATCCTATGTGATCTGATGAGTTAATAGTGCAAGGAGTCTCTGGCCAGAGCAAGAAATGTGCTTTAGGAAAAGGTGTTTTCCTAGTTGTACATACCATGCCACTATTAATACTCAAAGATAAATCACATCGTTATCGAATTCATATGCAACTCTCGATATACCAATGGTTGCAGATTCGATCGGGATATATGTGTTGAAGGGACCGTACTGTACGCTAACCATGACTAAAGGTTCTTGCAGGCACTATCAGTGATACCTAGGGGATCATGGGGCGATGCTACTAGACGCTCTTACCATGATCCGATGGGTGCAATCAGAAATGAGTTCTGACATTCTTGATCAAGGAGTTGATGAAAAGAATGGGGTTAACTAGGGTAAACCCGAATAAGAATAAATGTTATTCTGAATCACATGGAGATGTGAACCCACGGCTAGCTGTATCCCTGAACCATTGAGGGTCACACAAGTATCGGATTCTATGTTCCCGTTGAGATAGTCAAATTTCAAAGAGTTGGAATTTGGCGACTATAGTTTGATGGAGATCAAACAGGAAGCTTATAAAAGAGTTTATGAGCTGATTCCATAGGATGGAAGAAATGGAAGTTAGCTTGATTGTTAAATAAGGAAGGAGAGTGGAACTGACTGTTTTGTGAACGAGTTCACTAAAACTGGCAGTTGCCCAATATGGTAAGTGAAAATTTTGATCTTCGAAATTTTTGATTTTCATTATATGAACAAGATTTGTATCCTTGATACGTCGGCGTTCTCGGATCGTCGATCGGGGTTATAATGAGTTCGAAATCATTTATTTAGTGAATTTTGAATTTACTAATTAAATAAGTGGTGCTAGTAGTGGTGACTACTAACATGTACAAATTCTCATAAATATTCTAGAATAGTCTAGAATTAAATTAACTAAAGAGTTAATTTATAAATTAAATAATGGTTATTTAATTTAATATGCATATACATGTATATATATATTTTATATGGTGATATAAAATATGTGTATATGATATTATTATATCATGTATTATTAAAGGTTAATAAATACATTATATATCAATTATATGAGAATTTAATTATAATGAAAATATAGAGTTCTTGTGGGAGAAGGACTCCTAATTAGATTAGGAGTCTCACTCTATAAATATACCAAGATAGGGCATAATTCAAGAGAGATTTTTTTCCCATAAAATTCACAAGAATTCCTTCCCAATTGAAAGGTAATCTCACGGCCAAAAGGAATTGAATTGGAAGCAAAATCAAGTCATATAATTTTGGGATTATTGACTTCATTAGTTTTCTAAAAATAATTAATTAACATTCAATTAAGATTCTAATGAAAACCATCTCTCGGCCACTTCATCTTTTGGGAGAAAAATTTGGCCGCAAGCTTCTTCCTTGTTCTTCCACCGCCGTGCCGCTTCGTCTCCGGATTTTGGAAATTCGAAGGCTATAGTCTCAACGCATAAATCGTTTGGATTTTCTAGTGCAAACCAAACGAGAAATTCAGTTTCTGATCTTGGACCCAATTAGTCGACCAAAGGAGAAGAGCCGTTCGTAGGGATTTACAAGAAGGACTATCTCCGCGTAAAAACCGGAATAGTTTGGAGTCCAGCGTTTAAAACGCAAAGGTATAATTCTAAACACTCTATGGATGTTTTTAAACACACGACGCCCAAGAACAAAATTTTTATACTTCCGCTGCGTCTTGGGTGCGAGAATACGATTTCCAACAGTGACATTATAAATTTCTTACATAACACCATACATTGCTGACATGTCTGACGCCGTATCAATATTGTTGTGAAAAATGATTAAAAACAGTTTATTGGAATGATACAATATTTTTTGACTTACATGATTAAAATTGAAAATTGTCAAATTATAGAATCAAAATTACAATTTTCAAAGAAAAAAAGTAAAAATAGACCTTAATTAATGACTTCTTCGCCCCTCAGTTTTTAAATAGACATTAGTTGAGGAAAAATAAATGCCATTGTCTTTTTATTTCTCCTTCTCTTGCTTAATTTTTGTTATAGATTATCTTGTAATGTAGAAATTGGGATGAAAGACATAAACGAAAAAAGTTAAAAACTCGTTTTCTATTTTATTTTTTCAGACAAAAGAATTGCAAATTAGAAAGTTCTTTCCCCTTTTAGAAAGTGCGTTGATATGCGGAAATGAGGTCTTACCTTCTAAAGAATGGACTGCCATTCCTGATATTTGGAGCACATCAGCGGAAAAATTTGGTGATCGTGCAGCATTAATTGATCCATACCATGACCCGCCTACAAATATGACTTATAAACAGGTAAATTTCTAATATTTCTTAATTTCATATTATATCTGGACCTACATTTTAGATTATTATTATAATGATGGAAAGAAAATCGAAACATTCATCTAATATGTTTGTATCATGACGATTTTATTCATCTATATCGTTAAATCTTGTTTTTTCATTTCATATCTTTAAAATTTTAGTCGTTTATTTGACAATTAGCCCTTAATGTTGACACGACCACATATACATTAATGCCGAGTGAGCATTCCCTCAAAATTTATCAGAATTTTGTCAGAATGTTTAAGCTTGATAAATAGAAATTAAGCAAAGGAAAATAAAAACAAAGCTCGAACGAAAAAAGGGAAAGAAACATATGCTTCAAATACTGCCTAGGAAATTTCCAGGCAGCAGGGGAGGAGTTGGGGCGCCTAAAAGGGGCGCTCGGCCTAGAAAATTGTAGACCACAGGCCAGGCGCTCCACCGCCCCTTGTGCAGAGGCAAGGCACCGAGGCTTCAAAAGTATCCCCAAGGGAGTTGTTTTTCTTGAAAATAATCCTCAACCTTAAAAGTCCATATTTCCTTCAAGGGAAACTCTTTGACTTGAATAAATTAGTTGAGACCCTTTGAATTATAAACGAAAGGAGGGTAATTTTTTTCTCTGTGTTGCCCAGTCCAATCCATCTGCTCCAACCAAACCCCTATCCACTGAGTGTGTGTGTCTTGTTTCCTCCCAAAGCCAAATCCATATGCTCCCACAAAAATCCTCCTTCATTTTCTCGTCACCACATGGAGCAACTGGTGCAATAATTCTTGTGGTCCCACTTATGCAAGAAGCTAGCCCAACTTTGAAATCAGTATCATAATGCTTCATAAAATTTTCTGACATCAACTAGTCGGATCAATTGTTAAAACCACCAAAATCAACAAGAATGGTGAATACAAGATTTAAGATAGAAGCTAAAATATAATTGCATATATAGATAATATTTCCCAAAGTTGCCTCTGTACATCGGTTAAATCCCCTCTCCTTGCAAAAACTTGTTCAACACTCTAAATATAGAATTGAAGCTCTTACTCTAGCAAACTCCAATTTTTTTTATATGCTTCTCCTTTTCTCTTCCCAAACTCAGTATTTCTAGAACTTTCTTCGTTAGGCCCATGACAACACTTGATTCTTGACTAATCATATCCACTAAAGTTAGGATCCCAACAGAATTTTAGGTGTGCTGCCCTTATTCTAACTTGAAAATTGTGAGGAAAACTACAATAATGCAATTCAGAGATATATAGATCTTAAGAGAGAGGGTCAAGCTATCATCTCTCTTCATTTCATTCCTCCAAAATTTTCATCTCAGGTCATTGTACATATTTGTACTACTGAGATTTATTGAAAATTTTTACTAATGTACTTCGAGCATTACCTCTTGTCGAAGATTGTAAACATCCAGAGCACATAACCAAATCACATCAATCTGAAACTTAGATCTTTTTCCCTATTATGGCTTGTTCTTTTACGAAGATAGGATCATTTTCCTCATGCTCTTCCATCTTAGAGCATCAACCAATTTTTTTGCTTCACAGGGATAATAACTTATTGTCAAGTCATAGTCCTTTAGAATTTCAATCCATCACAATTGCCCCATGTTTAACTTTTTCTGAGTGAACAAATATTTGAGTCTTTGATTATCGGTGAAAATTTCAAATTTTGCCCCAGAGAGGTAGTGCTTCCATATCTTTAAGAAAAAATTTTCCTCGACACGTTAGTAATTACATGACCTTATTGAATAAGCACACATCCTATACCTCATTTTGAAGTATCACTTGAGATTGTGAAGCGCTTGTCTTTATATGGAAACACTAATATCGGGTCAAGGCTAGCTTCCTCTTCAATGTCTCGAAATTGTTATGGAATTCAATACTCCAAATAAATTTGGAGTTTTTTGCGTGAGTTTGTAAGAGGCGTGAGTTTTGAGGAAAATCATTCGAAATTTTCTCTACTAATTAAGCCATGAAAATCTGAATTTTCGTCACGATATTTGGTCTTGTCTACTCTGTGATTGACTCCACTTTATTGGGTTCAATTGATACGCCATCAATACAGATAATAGGACCCAAGAATATCAAAATCTTTAGCCAAAATTCAAAATTTTTTTTAAATTTGTCATACTCTTCTTTTTCTCTTAGAATTTTGAGTGTGGATAGGATGTACTCTTCTTGCGCTCATTCTCTTGGTAAGTATACAAGGATATCATTGATGAATACTACTACAAACTTGTCAAAGAATAACTTGGACACTCGATTCATAAGATCATTAAACGTTGTAGATCCGTTTGTAAGGAAAAATGGCATTATTATGAACTCATAATGCTCATATCTGGTTCTTAAGAAAGTCTTTGAAATATATTATTCCTTGAACTTTAATTGATGATACCCTGATCGTGGATTGAGATTTGAGAACACCTTCGACCCTTTAAGTTGGTCAAATAATTAATCAATTCTCGAAGGGGCATTTATTCTTGATTTTGATCTATTAGGAACTAGAGACACAGTTGGAGAGAAAAGAAGAAGAGTTGTCCATTATTATTTTTCCTTAATGATGAGCTTGAGGATACACTTACAGTATATATGGTAAAAATGGGAATTAAAGCATATCAGAAGAATTAGAATAAGAAATACTAAAACGTGGTTCACTTATAGAAACGTGTTTCTCAATTGCCTTTTATATAATATTCAATATGCCCCCCTCAAGATGGAGCATGTATGTTGATGGTTCCCATCTTGGACAGTAGCAGCTTGAACTGAGTTGGCAGCAATGGTTTAGTAAGCAAGTCGGCAAGCTGTAACGCGGAAGACACATGCAGAAGTTTAATGAATTTGGCATGAAGCTTTTCTCGAACCAAATGACAATCGATCTCAATGTGCTTGGTTCGTTCGTTGAATACCGGATTGGAAGCAATGCGCATTGCTGATTGGTTGTCACAGAAGAGAGTGGTTGGTTCACCTTGTGCAACTTGCAGGTCCTTGAGGAGTGAAATGATCCATACTATCTCACAGGTAACACTAGCCATGGCTCGATATTCCGCTTCTGAAGATGATCGAGAGATCGTATGTTGTTCTTGGATTTCCAGGATACCAAAGAATCTCCAAGGAACACACAAATCTCATATTTCTCGATCGAATCTGCAACCACTGGTTCATCAAGGGTTGCATGTTACATTCGATATCTAAGTGATACAATAATAAAATATTCATAGTATCAACGCATGCACAGCTAGATAACCCTTGTCCCTAATGTATATCTTACATTCTGACCAGAGATTTTATGTACTACTCTTTCGTTAGATCACATAGGATATTCGCACCCGTAGATGAGCGGAGAATCTCCGACTACAATGTACTGGCTCCTAGACATTTCGCAATTGCACCCAACCTTGCCACCTTGTGACCCTCGCGGAGTCGGTAAACGAGTCAAAGTACAAAATTAGTATTTAGAGCCTCAGTGTTGTCCCGGGTCGTAAGGACTAATGATGTACAATCACAACCACATACTTTTCCTTTCGATGAATGATAACCATCTGGAAAAGTCTGAGGGAGGGTTGTTCAGTATAATTATCATATGATTACTATTAGAAATAAAGGTTTGGGAGTTTGATCAATAGAGTATCGAAGTTTGCAGAACAGATTAGCTCAACTGAAACCACTGAACTGAAACAATTCAAAATAGAGTTGTTCAAACTGAAGTCATCCTAACTAAAGATTAATAAGTTAAAGGATATGATGCAATCAAACTAAACAAAGTCAACTGAACTATCAGTTAGAACTACACAGGACGCCCTTAGTCAGTTTAACTGATAAGTCATATAGTCGGTTCAACTGATCAATCATACAGTCAGTTCAATAAACAAGTGGAATATTTGACTGGAAAAGAGGAGCTCTAGCTACATTAAATATATGTTGGTGTTTGAAATCAACAATAGAATTTTTCTTGAGGTCTATCCACACAAGAATGAAAGTGAAAAATTCCCAATGTATAAAGAAGTCATCAAGGTTCAATTAAGGGCAATTATCACTAAAAACTAATTTAACATGTTTCGCAAACTGAGTTTGAACCACTCCACAAAAAAGCTAGGAAAACATAAGAAACTTCGGATATATAGTATGGTCATCAACAATAGTAAAAAAGAATCATATCTTTCAATTGAAACAAGAACAAAAGGGCAGTTGGGGTGATCGGTTTTCTCGTGTCCAAAACGCAACGAAAGATTTAAAATTTTTTATTTAATATTCAAAAAATGCAGTTGGACACTCGTATAATTTAAACAATAGAAACATTCATACGGTATTAGTAATTATATTTTTAGTGAATTAATCACTTGACATCAACTATTCTGAGGTTAACAGATATAGCTCTTCTTGTATTCCCTACGAACAATCTTCTTGAACTCTTTTCTTCCATCATCCTAATCTAGTCCATGACTGGATCGCTTGTTCTTCTTCTAAATAGCACTAGAAATTTAGAAGTATTTTAACGTTGAGATCAAAGAACGAAAGGCGGCTCAAACCCTTAAAAATTCTAGGGGTGACCGAAATTTTGAGAGCATGTAAGGAGAATTTCGAAAATTTGAGTGAATGGTGGCTAGGGTTGTGGCCTCCCTTACTAAAATATGAATACTTCATCTAATTACCTTAATTATGGGTTAAGGCTTCCTGAATAAAATTTAATGGGCTTAGATAATTAATTTGACTAGTCTAACTAGTTCAATTAATTATTATATTAAATTCAATTAAGAACTTTAATTATTTAACATGTTGGACTTGTATTCCCACAAGACCATTATACAAATTTCCCACTACATTTAAATTATTCTTTAACAAACTCAACTTTTGAGTTCAGTATTTTAAATTCTCAAATTTTCATAAATTCAAATCCTTGAATTTATTCTCTTCAAATTTTAATTATCATGAATTCAACTCCTTGAATTTACTATCTCGTAATTTTATATAAATTCAACTCCTTGAATTTATTGTCTCAATGGAAACAAATGATCTGGTGCTTTTGTGATCCTCCATGATTCAGGAATACAGCAAGCCGTGAGTTCACAACTCTTTGTGATTCAAGACATTTTTTTTTATTCGGGCTTACCCTTAATTGCTCCATTCCATGCACAAACATTTGGTCATGAGAATGTTAGAAATAATTTTCTGATTAAATTCATTGAATCATGGTAAGAGCGTCTAAGAGCATCGTCCCATGATTCTCTAGGTATCACTGATAGTGCCTGCAAGAACCAATATGTTATGATTAACGTCAGTACGGTCCCTTCATCTCATATTTCTCGATCGAATCTGCAACCACTGGTTCATCAAGGGTGGCATGTTATATTCGATATATAAGTGATACAATAATGAAATATTCATAGTATCATTGTATGCACAGCTAGATAACCCTTGTCCCTAATGTATATCTTACACTCTGACCAGATATTTTATGTACTACTATTTCGTTAGATCACATAGGATATCCGCACCCGTAGGTGAGCGGCGAATCTCCGACTACAATGCACTGTCTCCTAGACATGTCGCAATTGCACCCAACTTTTCCACCTTGTGACCCTCGCGGAGTCGGTAAACGAGTCAAAGTAAAAAATCAGTATGTAGAGCCTCAGTGTTGTCCCGGATCGTAAGGAATAATGATGTACAATCACAACCACATACTTTTCTTCTCGATTAATGATTTCCACTTGGAAAGTCTGAGGGAGAGTTTTTCAGTAGAATTATCATATGATTACTATTAGAATTAAAGGTTACGGAGTTTGACAAATAGAATATCGAAGTTTTCGGAACTGATTAGCTCAACTGAAACCACTGAGCTGAAACTATTCAAACTGATGTTGTTTAAACTGAGGTCATCCTAACTAAAGATTAATAAGTTAAATGATTGGATGCAATCGAACTAAACATAGTCAACTGAACTATCAGTTAGAACTGAATAGAACGCCCTAAGTCAGTTTAACTGATCAGTCATATAGTCAGTTCAACTAATTAGTCAAATAGTCGAACTGCTGATCAATTTTACACGTCATCTGTTAGTTCAGCTATTAACCAACAAATCGTATACAACAGATTGCAAATAACAGAAAGAGCGTCACATTAGCAAACTGTGACATCGTACTATTGTCAGAAGAATGTTGACACATTCAGAAAGGTAAAATCAACAGATAATTATTAATAAATACATTCAATGTTACCGTTGGAAACAAAGCCTATAAATAGTTGAGAAGTTTAGTGAGAAGCAGATTAACGATTTCCGAATTTTAAAACATTTGAAAGATTCGGTTGTACAAGATTAGTTGCGATATTCATACAGAAAAGCTCACACTTCATAGATATATTCATAGCATTCAGTCTATCATTCGAGCTAAGATACCAGCACATTAAATCATTGTATTCGAACTTTTTGAGATCAGTTGTGCTATGAAGGAAAATATGTTTGTGCAGTGATAAATTGTAAGAAATTAAAAGTTTCAGTTTGGTAGTGTTTAAGTCCAGACTGAAGTAGGTTATTACAGTTTCTGTAATCAATAAATGTCTTTTAATGAAAATCTATTCTTGTGATAGAAAAGGTGACGTAGGAGCGATTGGAGTCTCTGAACATCCATAAAACTTTTTGTGTTCATCATTTTATTTATTCTTCAATTATTCAATATATCAATTAGTTTATTTCCGTACTACCAGTTAACTGACTGTTTTTGACAACAAGATTCTTGAATTCAGTTTATCACTAAACTGATTCATCATTTCGAAAAGAACAAAAAATTTTTAAGTGTTTACTCAACCTCCCATTTTAAACACTTTGACCCATCAAACCGATCCTAACAATTAACCATCTGCATGATTGGACATCTTTATGCCCTCACCATGAAACACGGTACACAACATCACAGATGCTAGTCTCAAGCTCAAGCGGCCTTTATCCTTGTTTTTAAGCGGCTGAATCGACTATGAACAAATTTAGAATATACAGTATTTACAAATGAGTTTCAAGATCGAAGTACGATTCATTTGTATTAAAGTTTATTAAAGGTCTTTATCTATGTTGTGTGCATGAGTACACAGATAAAGTAAAACGGAACTATGAAATGTAAATTATATTAAAATAATGAGTGCTTATTACAACTGAGTTGGTAAATTTTTTAACCGACCATTGGCTTCCAGGGCATCTACTCTGACAAGGAAGCCATATATCAATGTGCACAAGTTGAAATGAACTTTACACAGCAAATTGATCAAAACAAAAGACAGCTGTTTCTGTTTGGATAAATGGAAAACATAACAATGTGCAACATCATCATCAATTGGGTTAAAATGAAGTAAATAACCTACAAGAGTAAGTTTTCCAAAAGAACGATGGCCCATCGTAAAATTCCACAATTCTGTCTTCGAAGCTGAAACATTACAAACAATAGAAGCAAAAGTACCATATTTGTCGAGCTCATAAATTTCCAACATCTTACCCATCCCAATCGTTTTATCCTTGTGAATATCCTGGATTTGAAAAAAATTTTAGAGAAAAGAAATTGATAATGAGACATGTTTAGGGCGGGAACTAATCGAAAGGAGATTAAACTAGAATTTCGGGACATATAATGCTTCATTAAGAATGAGATTATGTGACCTGGAAAATGACAATTAGAACAAACAACTACATCGTATTTACTACTTTTGTTATTTTTATAATCTTTACAACTGTTGCAGCAGCTAGGGAATTCAAATCTGGTTTTTTCTCCATTCTTATCTTCGATGCATTGGTGTGTAAATGCCTTTTTCTTTCCTCTTGCACTACATGTGAGAACACCTTCACATTAATAGGCAAAGGATCCAAAATAAACTCTTGCGCACGGACTTGAGCATATGACTCATTCAAACCCATTAGGAACTGCATCACACATTCCTGCTTGTGGTAATTCTTCAATTCTTTGTAGAACCACAATTATAGACATATGTCGGCTGATAGTCACTTAGTTCATCCCAAAGAGTCCTTAATTTTGTGTAATATGAGCTAATATCCATCGAATCATGGTGTAATCCACTTAGCAACTTCTTAATTTGATACATCTGAGACACATTACTTCGATGAAATCTCTCTCGTAGATCAACCCTAACTTCTCATGCAGTTGCATATACATCGAACTGCCTGCAATTTTTCTAGCTACCTAATTCAAGAGCCACGAAGTTACCATACTATTGCATATATCAAATCTACGCTCCATACAGAAAATCATCAAGCGGTGGTCGCGGTTTGATCTATGATTTTTCACTCATGGAGCTTGACTCCAAATGTTATAATTCGAACCTATGAGGAGATGAGACACAGGAATTAACCCCAGATGATGTCCATTGTGAAGAAAATATGGAGCGAATTCGCTTGATTATTAGCAACTTGTCCGCCTTTCACCAAGGATGAAAAACAGACTAATAGAAAATCAGAGTTGCAGACATAATTCTCTGATACCATATTAGCAAACAAAATCCACATTGAGGAAGAAACGAGAGAGAATTTAGAGAAGTTTTATTTATATAAATGTAAGTCTGTAAATTGAAAATTCCTTAGACACATGCCACATAGTTTGCTGACTAAGTAAAATGATCTATGGCTGGGCTTCTAACTCATATAATACGCTTAATAGAGGGCAATTTTATTATGGCAATGCCTCTCATCCTCAGATGTGATGAAGGCCCCCATGTTTTAGGCGATGTTTGGTACCCGGGTTTTGTTTATTACCACCTAGGTGCTTCGAGCATCCATGCTGACGATCGATCAATGATCAATACCATATTTATGTGATATGGAACCGAAGGGGTTGGATATATATTACTGATAAGTGTTGATTTTAAGATCTCAAGTTAATTAATATGACACAAATTTTGGTATAGATGCATCCACTGGTGTCAATTAGTTAGAAAATAGGTGGTAACATGGCAATCATTGCATCATTATCATATTGTATATCAGATATTTTATCATAGTAAACATCACACGAATGCTTTATTCCTCCTGCCAACATCTTCTTGGGCTAGCTTGCCAGACATGATTTAGCCAGTGTGGTTTATTTGGCTAACGTGATTTGCACACTATTGCGCTATTTTTGAGGTTTACCTGGTGTGCATCGAATAATAGCTGCTGATGTTTCCATGTTATAAAAAGAAAAAGAAAAAAATAGGCATTAACAAATTATTCCAAAGCAGAAGAGTATGAGCCATCAATTTGGTAAAACGAAGCATTGAAGCTTATCTTTAATACTTTTCATGTGAGATGGTGATCCATGCTCCCAAACCTAATAGACATTGATACCCCCGGGGAGGACCGGGTCATGGGTACTGTACGATCCCAGGTCATGGGTTAGGTCCTGACATGCTTTGGGTCGGTTCGATAATAGCCGGGCAAGTGACTACCCGATACATCATATCCCCGGGCTTCCAGACGAGTTCCCAGGTGATGATTCTCTATCCGAGTTACCTTGATAATAGCACCTCACTCGAGTGCACAAGTATGTGATACCTTATCTTGGTAATCATTAGTGTCAGAATCACATGGATTTGACAAGGAGAAGGGGACATTTTGGCGTGTCATAGAAATTGGTGTCAGAAAGCAGGGTACGGGCAACCATCTTGTCATAATTAGAAAGTGAGCACTGAAAATGAGGTCATCATTAATTTTCTTCCTATAAATACCAGGTTTTGTTTAGCATTTAGATTCATTGTTTCATATATCTTATGGCCCCACCATTTACTCTCCCAAAAAAGACACCATTAATACAGCATTTCTCCTTGCTATATTGATTCTCTTTATTCACCATCTGACTTAAGCATTGGAGTGGCTATGCCATTCACGTGGTTATCTTCGTGTTTGCATGACAACATTAGTTTTTTCTCGGGAGAAAAACCTTTTGTTTTGACGCATCTCGCTGTGTTCTAATCCTCAGTATTTACATAACCCGACCCGGTTAAATTACCCGGTCACATCATTGACATCGTCTGTGGGAAACAAGTTTAAGGCGTAGATATGGCTCCCACCAGAAGAACAAACCAAGAAAACTCTCGAGTTCCTGGAGGGGATTCACCTCTCTCAGGTAAAGGTAGTCCTCCACTCACTGGTACTTAGCCTACTGTTACCTTGTCATCCAAAGAATTGGCTCGGATTATATCTGACGCCGTCGAGAAGGCCATGGAAAAGAAGGCCCCTTCCCATCATTCTATCCAGCCCAAATGTGAGCAGGAGCGAGGGGGCAGAGAAGAAGATGGAGGAGGGGAGGAAAGAGAGTCGAGTGCTGGTTCTAAATCCCCCTCTATAGAGGAAGAACTGGAAGAGTTAAGGAGGAAAGTGAAGGTCTTGGAGGCGCAAGTTGAGGCTCGGGGCAGCAGTCGGGTGATGGCTAAGGGATGCCCTTTTTCTGATGTCATCATCAGGGAGCCTCTGCCAGGGCGTTTCAAATTTGGCTAAGATAAAAGACTATGATTGGAGTTCTTACCCAGAAGAACACCTCGCCTGGTTCGAGAATATGGTCATGTTGCACTGTTATGAGGCCAGGATCAAATGCAAGGTGTTCTTGACTACTCTGGTTGACTCGGCCTAGAGATGGTTTGAAGAACAGTTCCCTCAGAGTATTCAATCTTTCGAGGATTTCCAGAAATTATTACTAGACCATTTTAGTAGCAGCAAGAAGTAAAAGAGAACTACTTTCAGCCTGTTCGAGGTAAAGCAGAGCCCTGAAGAAACTTTTAGGGCATACATCAAAAGATTCAATCGAGTCGCTCTGGATGTCCCCTTCTGTTCCCTTGAAACAAAAACCACCGCATTCACACAAGACTACGGGAGGGGGAGTTTTTTTTGCTCATTAACCAAGAAACTGCCTGAGGACTTTGAGGATCTTTTTGCCCGGGCAGAAAAGTATATTAACATGGAAGAAGCTTAGAAGAAGAAGCGAGATGCTTTGAAAAGAGAGAGACGTGACTGGGTGTTCAGACCCGAGGAGAGAGCTCATAAGAAGGTAAATGCAGGGAATTTTTCCCATCATGTGCCTTTGAAGATTGCCCAGGATAGGATGTCCAGGAGTGTAGCTCGGATAAGTTGTGGGATCTGAACCCCAATTCAAAATTTTCTAGGTTCGAGTACAAGGGATTCTGCACCCTCCACAAGGCATGTTCTCATAACCCAAGTGAGTGTCGAATGTTGAAAAAAGAATACAATCGTCCCTCCGAACCAGAGTACAACCCATCAAACAGAAGAATACGATTGCCACACTGGTCAACTCAACGTCCAGGGCCTAGATCACTCGTTGCTTCGTGAGGCGCCTCAAGTGGAAGAAGAAACCAGGAGCTAAAATGGAAGAAGGCCTCATCTCATGCCTTAGGGGTAATAAAAGTGATTTCCGGTGGTTCCATGGTTGGTGATCTAATCGGGCAGGAAGGCACGAGGCAGGAGAGATTGTTTGGAAGTAGAAGGCGAAAGGAGGAGTGAGCTGACCATCATCTTTGGCCTGGATGATCTCTGAGGAGTCAGCCTTCCCCATAATGACGCTCTGTTGATTCTGCCCGCGTTGCTAACTACGACGTAATGAGAGCCTTTGTAGACTCGGGCAGCTCTGTTAACATCATATTCAAGGAAGCCCTGATGCAGATGGATTTACAAAGACACCAGTTGGAGTCGGTAGAAATAGCCTTTTTTGGTTTCGCTGGTCATGCTGTGCACCCGGAAGGAGAAATAATTTTTCCATTAACCTTGGGCACTCGGGAACTACGCAGTTGAGGATTCCCCATCATCGTACAATATTATCTTGGGTCAGCCAGCTATGAATGAATTGAAAGCCGCAGCCTCCACTCACCATCAGAAGATCAAATTCCAGGTCGAAAATCAGGTTGGAGAAGTAAGGAGAGATCAACCATCTTCCCGAAAGTGCTATGGGGAGACGGTCAGGGTGGATCAAAAGAAGGCGAGACAAGAAGATAAAGGAAAGAATAGGGCCTTGGAGGAGGAGGAAGTGGAGAAGAGGGAAGTTCATTTTGTGGCGGAAGAAGAGCAATAAACTGTAGAGATCATGCCCGAAAAAGAGATCCAGGTGACCCGAGACCTTGACTTATCCACCCGAGTTAGTCTATTGAACTGTTTAAAAGCTAACATTAATGTTTTTGCTTGGTTGCAACCGGACCTGGTCAGGATTTCTCCCTGGTGGCCGAACATAGGTTGAACATCATCCTAGGATCCGGGCATGTGAAGCAAAAAAAGAAGCACTTTGGTCCGGAAAAGACAAGGTGATTGACGCACAAGTCCGGGAACTATTGCAAGCCGAGCACATTCGAGAGGTGCAATTCCCTACATGGCTCTCAAATGTGGTGTTGGTTCCCAAAACAACGGAGAAATGGAGAATGTGCGTTAATTTCAGGGATCTCAATAAAGCTTGTTCTAAGGATTGTTATCCTCTTCCCCGGATCGATCAGCTGGTGGATTGGTTTCGAGTTGCTCAGTTTTATGGACGTCTATCAGGGGTACCACCAAATCCCCCTGGCCAAAGCGGATCAAGACAAAGTCAGTTTTTTTACGTCTAGAGGCACATTTGGCTTTGTGGTCATGCCTTTAGGATTGAAAAATGTCGGAGCAACATATCAGCGCCTAATGAACCGGGTCTTCATGAAGCACTTATGCAGGAACATTGAAGTTTATGTAGACGACATCCTGGCCAAGTTTCGGGAGATTTCCTGTTTTATTCTCGACTTGGAAGAGACATTTACTACGCTTCTATAGTATGGGATTAAGCTCAACCCGGCCAACTGCATCTTCGTCGTAAAAAGTGGTAAGTTTTTGGGTTTCCTAGTTACAGATTGTGGAATTGAAGTGAACCCTGTAAAAATCAAGTCGGTACTCAATATGCCCTCCCCTTGATCTATTTGCGAGGTACAAAAGTTAACTGGAAAAATTGTCGCTCTTTCCCGATTCATCTCTCGGTCTGCGCACAGGAGTTATCCTTTCTTTCAGCTCTTACGGAAGGCTAAAAAATTTGGCTGGGATCAAAAGTGCGAACAAGCATTCAGGGATCTCAAGAATCATCTAGCAGAGCTTCCAAATTTGGTAAAGCCCGAGCCCGGGGAGAAATTATTTGTTTACTTATCCACCACGGAGTACGTTGTCAGTTCTGTTCTTATACATGAGGAGGATTTCAACCAGAAGCCTGTATATTATGTCAGTCACGCTTTCAAAGGAGCTGAGATCAGATACACTGAAGTAGAGAAAATAGCTGTAACTTTGGTAATGACAGCTTGGAAATTGAGGCCCTATTTTCTCCCTCATCCAATCGTTGTTCTCACCAACAACCCTCTGGGGAGGATCATGACTCACCCTGAGGTCTCGGGAAGGATGGTTAACGTGTACAATGGAGCTTGGAGAGTACGATATTGAATACAGGCCACAGATTGCCATTAAGGCACAAGCCCTGTCAGATTTTTTTTTCAAAAATGAGTCAAACGGACGAAAAAATATATGGAGAGTGTTCGTAGATGGAGCAGCAAGTCGGGCTGAATGCAGAGTCGGGGTGGTGTTGATGGCACCCTCAGGAGAAAAATTTAAGTTGGCCCTGAGAATCGATTCCTGGGTCACTAACAATGAAGTAGAATACGAGGCTGTCCTCTCTGGCATACGAGCTGCCCGAGAGATCGGAGCCTCCCAAGCCATTCTTTAATCTGACTCATAGTTGGTCACCCAATAAATAAAAGGAGTCTACGAAATCAACGATGAAAAGATGCTCAGATACTTGAAACTCATTATAACCCAGGCAACATCCATAGTTGATTGTAGCATTGAACATATACCTCGAGACGAGAATGGTGAAGCAGACGCCCTAGCAAAGATATCAACCTTCTTGTCAGATGTCAGCACCTGAGAGGTATTGCATTTCACGCGGCTGGTTCTCTCTACCGATGAAGATGTACCGCCAACCCGAGAAAATTCATGGATGAAACCTCTGATCGAATTCATTGCTCATGATAAATTACCTGAAGACCAAGCCCAAGCTCGGAAGTTCAGAAAACAAGCTCCCAGGTTCGTTTTTTTAAATAATATTTTGTACAGGAGATCATACCAAAGGCCTTTGTTAAAATGTTTAGTCAAGAAAGAAGTAGAGTATGTCCTCTAGGAAATACATGAGGGATGTTTCGGGGAGCATCTCGGGCGAATGGCATTGGCTTGAAAAGCAATGTTGGCTGGATTCTGGTGGCCCATCATAAGCCAAGACTCTTCTCGTGTGGTTCGTGTGAAAGATGTCACCATCATTCCAACTTCCAGCACAGTCCGCCCACTCCGATGAAGCCTATTTGGGCATCCTGTCCTTTCGATCAATGGGGCATGAATATTGTTGGTCTTTTCCCAGTACCTCGAGCTCAAAAGAAATTTTTCCTAGTGGCAATAGATTACTTCTCCAAATGGGTGGAGGCCGAGCCTCCGGCTAGAATTACTGAGGAAGAAGTGTTGAAATTTCTATGGAAGAATATTTTATGTGGATTCGAGATCTCCAGAAGATTAATCTCAGATAACAGAAATCAGTTTCAAGGAAAAAAGATAACATCTTGGTGCCAAGAAATGAAGATCACTCAGTCTTTTACCTCAGTTGCCTGCCCCCAAGCATATGGGCAGACTGAGGTGACAAAATAATTATTGTGCTTTAAAAACTTGACTGCAAGGAAAAGGCAAAGACTGGGTAGAAGAGCTACCTAGAGTTCTTTGGGCATACAGGACTACACCATGAACGAAAACTCAAGAAACTCCTTTCAATCTTGTTTATGGTTCTGAGGCAGTATTACCCGTAGAGATTGGGCAATACTTTCCCCGGGTAGAATCTTACTGGGATAACAATGATGAAACCGGGAAAATGGAATTAGATTTGGTGGAAGAAAAGAGAAAACAAGCGATGATCCGGATGTAAGCTTATCGAGTCCGGGTCATGAAGTCATATAATAAACACGTCCGGATACGAGATTTTCATATTGAGGATTTGGTTATGAAGAAAGTAAACCTAGCTGGGGATGTGAGCAAATTAGAAGCTCGCTGGAAGGGTCCCTTCAAAATCATTCGAAATGTTAGTTTGGGAGCTTTTTACCTAGAAGATGCTCAAGGACGTTCTCTTAAAAGACATTGGAATGTTTTTCATTTAAAGAAACAATAATCTTGATAAAATGTTGTATTGGTAATCTATGATCCAATAAAATGAAAGAATTATTCAGAAAGTTATAGCATAAGTCAAGGGACTCATACCCTGCCCAGGGCTCCGTACCATGGTCCAGTAAGTCCAGGGAACCGTACCCTATCCCAGGGCTCCGTATCCTGGTTATCCAATAATTCCAGCCCATACCCTGGCCCAGGGCTCCGTACCATTTTTATCCAATAAGTCCAGGGACCTGTACTGTAACGCCCCAGATTCGACGACTGTCCTCACTGTACCAAGAGGCAAGAAGAGTCTTTCCAGCGTGCTTATGTCCTCACTCACACGCACCCTAGGAAACTTCTCAGGAGGTCACCCATCCCAGAATTGCCCCAAGTTAAGCACGCTTCACTTTGGAGTTCTTATGTGATAAGCTACCGAAAAGAAGATGCACCTTCGTGGTATGCGTAGTACATATCAAATCTTTTAAGCCCTCTTCAATTGTACAGTCCATTACATTGAACAGTCTCGGAATCCCTCTCCTTTCGGTGTAAGATCGGTTCATTCATGTTCCCTCCGCCTAGAAGCCTGCCAGGAGCCGCTCATTGTCCGTGCAACCTCATGGCACCGGCGATCACCCCCCGCCCTCTTCGGCCCCGGGCCTCACATGCCCACCAGCTTCCGCTTGGTTCGTCCCCGAACCGACACCGTACTAGGAGAGGTCGGCTCTGATACCAACTGTAACGCTCCAGATTCGACGATTGTCCTCACTGTACAAAGACGAGTCTTTCCAGCGTGCTTATGTCCTCACTCACACGCACCCTAAGAAACTTCCCAGGAGGTCACCCATCCCAGAATTGCCCCAAGTTAAGCACGCTTAACTTTGAAGTTCTTATGTGATAAGCTACCGAAAAGAAGATGCACCTTCGTGGTATGAATACTACATATCAAATCTTTTAAGCCCTCTTCAACTGTACAGTCCATTACATTGAACAGTCGTCGAATTTGGGGCGTTACATGTACCCTCGCCCAGGGCTCCGTACCCTGGTTATTCAATAAGTCCAGGGACCGGTACCCTAGCACAAGGATCCGTACCCTGGTTATCCAGTAAAGCCAGGGACACGTACCCTGGCCCAAAGCAAGTACCCTAGTTATCCAATAAGTTCAGGGACCTGTATTCTGGCCCAGAGCTCTATACCCTAGTCATCCAATAAAAACAGGGATTCGTACCTTACCTGGGAGGCATGAGGCCCCAGTATTCTATTAAACTCCAGTATTTAGAAAATTTCTGAGAGTTTGACATTCTATGGAGAAAGAAACTCGGTTATTATTCAAGACTTGAAGTATTTTTAAATTCTCATTTAATTTCGAGATGTTTTCTAGTTTAGAGTATATCTACAAAAAGAAAGACGTGAAAAAGAAGATTTCATTAAATGAAAGGCCTAAGGCCAAAATTACATGAGAAGAACTGGAAAAGAAAAATTACAAGCCTATTCTAAATTTATTTCATTAGGACCTGGCTGTCCTCCAGCCTCCTGGTTTTCTTCTTCAGCCTCTTAGGGAAGGGATGCTATGGCTCGATCAAAATCAAGAAAGTTTTCCCTATCCTCCAACAGAAGCCCGGCCTCTTCAAATTGCTCTTGGCATTTGTCAAAAGCAGTTCGGAATAAAGAGTAAGCACGATACTCGACAGCCTTTTTGAACTCAAGAGACTGGAGGAAGGAAGTTCACCGCATCTCTTGAGAGTACGCAGAGGCTACCAGAACAGTCTCAGCACAATCGCCCAGTACTGTTGGTTCTCATTCTTCTCGGTCAAAGAACGATTCTCTGACTCCAAGGCAGAGATTTGCCTCTGTAGTGTTTTCTCCCGGGCGAGACCGGCATCCACGTCCTCTCTGGTTTTAGCCAGATCTACCTGGGCCACTGATAGTTGCTGATTGGCCATGTCCAAAGCAGTGCATAGGTCGGTGACCATTTCTTCATGAGATGATCGAACCCGAGAGAGTTTTCCTCGAAGTTGCTAGTAAAGTTTTTGGGTGGCCCCGGCTCGACCGCCTTCCTTTGTAGCTACCGCGGATACCTCTTCGAAGGCTGAGATCAGCTTTTGAACACCATGTTCAGCAGGAGTTAGTACAAAAAAAAAGATGGAAAGAGTAGAACTTACAGAAAGGACCCAGTTAGATCCTTCAAAAAGCTTTGGGGTCGGAAAAGAACCCTTCAGATAGGCCTTCTCCGCAGGAAGGAGCATGTTCTTAAGTAGCCGGACCCTAGTGGGCGAGGCTCCCTCAAGGAAAAGTTTAGCTCCGGTGGTGGGCTGACTGGGAATATTGGAAGATGAAGGAGTGGACTCAGACACAAGAGGGCATGACCCGGTAGTCTGACGAGCCAGTGGAACCTCCTCACCAGTGGCAGCCACCAAAATCGCCTCTGGCGCCACCATCGCCCTAGGCTTGCGTCGCCGCAGAGGAACTTGGTCTTCTACATCCTAAGAAGATCGAGGTACTGTAGTGGATTGGAGTAATGGCCTTTCCTGTGTTTCCTCTTCCTCAACCCCTCGGGCAAGGGTTTTCTTCTCAGCAGCTACTCTCTGAGCCGACTTTTTCTTCTCCTCTGCTTTCTCGGCTGTACGCCTCCGCACAAAAGTAGCCTGCATTTCCGTCTCATCTACAAGATAAAGAGGCATGATTAAAATTTGCAGAATATAAAAGTGGGGATAAATGAAGTAAGAAGAAAGAGAATTACCAGGTTGAGCGCCCGAGATAGCTACAACATCGATTACCCTGTCGATAGGGTCCTCTGCCCGGGCACTGAACCCATTTGCTATCAAATTTTATTCGGATATTAGAGAAGAGGAGGAGAATTTCCTGTCTGCTACCAATTCTTGACTGCGAAGATAAGGCTCTTCAAATTTGTAGGCCCAAGGAAGAGCGGGTTGTGTAGGAAGATGAGGGAAAAAGCCGGTCAAACAAGAGAGAGGAGCCTGGAGGCGAATATAAAAGAAACGCCTTTCCATCCTTTCTGGGAAGAAGGGATATCATCGAGAATGCGGGCGTTTAGCCGGATAGACAAGGAAAAAGCATTGTCCTCGAGCCGAAAAACTAAAAAATAATTAAGACCGGGAGGAATAATAAGAAAGTTGTGCATCCTAAAAAGCACATAAGTAGAAGCCATAATCTGGAAGGAATTTGGATGCAGTTAGTTCACGGAGACACCAAAGAACTTGGCAACCTCGATATAGAAAGAAGGAATGGGGAATCGAAGATCATTTCTAACCTGGTCTCGAAAGAAAGTAGTGAAACCAGGGAGAGGGTAATCGGCCCTATCAAAGGGGTCGGGAATCAAAATAGGGAAAGACGAAGGGATAGACCCAAGAGGCCGGAGTTCTTCATCGGCTCCCGAGCGCAAAGTGTTGATCATAGAAGAAAACCAAGGAACTCCAGGAACCTCAGAGTGAGAAAGTCTGGTAGCTCGGGTTTTGCCTTTGTCCTTACCCTTCTTCAAGGGTCGGGAGGTGGAAGGTTTGGGTTTCTATTTTCTAGGTTTTAAAGAAGAAGAAAGGACTGGTTTTCCTGAACTAGGGGACGAATCGAAGTGAATCACCATAGATTCATACTCCGATGAACCGCGAGCGTTTGCTCCAGAAGTGGAAGAAGTAGAATAAGACATTTTCAAAGAAAAGACGGAGGAAAGAAAACTTACAAGATTTCTGAAAGGAAAGGTCGACTGGTCGGAGACTGGAAATCGTCGGAATATGGATAATGCACGACGTCAAGAGAAAGGAGCTGAATACTTAGAAAAACGAGAATGTAAAAGTGGAAAATGGAGGAAATCTATCGTTTTATATACGCAAAGGAAATTGATCTAAACCGTTGATCTAAAGATAAGGGGATAGTCAGGATGCATCTTGATAATTGTTCAGGGATATGAAAGGATAGGCTCGGAATACGAAGCATCTCATACTGTTCACCTTCTCGGAATTCGAAGCATTTTGGGCCGTTCGGATTCTAGGGCATACATCATCATGACATCGGCCCTACTATCTTAGAATATGAAACGACAAAATTTTTCCATGACCGAGAATAAGAGCAGCGACCGGGAGCAAGAGAGTTATCGTGACATCGAGAAAGATTCTAGCCCGGAAATTTAAAGAGGGAGTGGTGATACCCTCGGGGACGCGCGGGTCATGGGTTAGGTCCTAACAAGCTTTGGGCCGGTTCGATAATAGTCGGGCAAGTGACTGCATGAGACATCATCTCCCATGTCTGCCGGAAGCCGGGCTTCCAAACGAGTTCTCGGGTGATGGTTCTCTATCCAGGTTACCTCGATAATAGAATCTCACTCGAGTGCACAAGTGTGAGATATCTTATCTTTGTTATCATTTGTGTCAGAATCACATGGATTTGACAAGGCGAAGGGGATATTTTGGCGTGTCAGAGAAGTTGGTGTCAGAAAGCAGGATATGAGCAATCATCTTGCCATAATTAGTAAGTAAGCACTATAAACGAGGTCATTATTGATTTTCTTCCTATAAATACCAGGTTTTGTTTAGCATTTAGATTCATTGATTCATATATCTTCTGCCCCACCATTTACTCTCCCTAAAAAGACACCATTAATACAGCATTTCTCCTTGCTATATTGATTCTCTTTATTCACCGCCTGACTTAAACATCGGAGTAGCTATACCAGACACCTCCCCGACGCTCATTCATGTGGTTATCTTCGTGTTTGTAGAACATCATAAGTTTTTTCTCGGGAGAAAAACCTTTGGTTTGGACGTATCTCGCTACGCTCTCATCCCTCATAATTTACATAACCCGACCCGGTGAAAATACCCACGCATCTTGCACCCATTTTTACCCGGTCACATCAGACATGGTCTACCAAGTGAAGTAATAAATGCACCAATTGATAAAAAAAAATTGACGGTTTAAAGAAAATGTAGCATCTAAATCCCGCAGCGGACGATACAAAAAGTCATGGTGGAACATGGACAATACAACCAAATACATTTGCTTTATTGTTTATTATATCATTATTATATTTTATTTATTGTTTTTTATATTTTAATAAAAGTCATGGTGGAATATATATGGAACCCTTGCATAAATTTATGAAAAAGTCATGCTTTCATTAGGATGGAAGTTTTAGAAAAGTAATTTTTTTTCGTAGAATTGTTTTTCCTCTCTTCTCTCTTTATGATCTTAACCACTTTAATCAGAAAATTTTTCCGCCTAAATTTCAGGTAGAGCAAGACATTTTGAATTTCTGTGAAGGTGTAAGAATTATAGGATTAAATCCAGATGAAAAGATTGCCCTGTTTGCGGATAATTCATGCAGGTGGCTTATTGCGGACCAAGGTATGGTAATTATCTTACTTTTTCTTATAGAGATTTAATAATATATGTGTCATAAATATATTGTTTTAATGAAAAAAATTTCATTCAAGTGTAAATATAGTTTGGTACAATTACATTGGTTATACCTAGGAGAAATCAACCTATCCCTAACTCGGCATGAGCTATAAGAAAAACAGCTGGTTCGCTGGGTCAGCATGCGTTGCTCTGAGCGTGCGACTCAGCGATTGAATCTCTGTCCGAACATCCTAGTAGTGTGCTAAACATTATGCACCAGTCTAACAACACAAAAATGGTGGCAAACCCATTAGCATGCAAGTATATTTAACTCAAGCGCATGTCTATATTATGCATGGAAAAATGAAGTTCGCTGCGCATGAACAAATCTATACCAAACTAGTTCTGTTGTGGTTTCGAGTGTAGGATCAGATTATCAGTTATGGGTTGATCGTATAACTCTTTGATTTCTTTATTTTTTAATGTCTTCCTCCCTTGTTTCCCTATCGTCTCCGATTGCATTTTGCTTCGGCTCAAAAGAGAAAACACGACGATAACTTTATATANTCACCGAGAATCCAATTTGACCATATCCCTAATTCATCATTCACATGATATAATATTCATTAAAAATGAAAAGAAGATAACTTGCTGTGAATAAAAGAAACAACATAATTAGAAAAATCATAAACTTTAGCCTCGTATTTCCTATGCGTGTGCTTCTTGTAAACCAAGTCTTTACCATTATCTGGATCAACCTTGCTGCCGGGCTTCGAATCCATGGGGTGACCTCGATCGTGATTTTGCATTAATTACATCACTTTCACCTAGAGAATCGTGGTTGTACTCAAACACGAAGGATAGATACATGTCCGTAAGTTCAAGCGCATCCTCCCACGAAGTTTCATCCGGTCAAAGTCCACGCTAATGGACCAGAACCTCGGTCTGTCCTTGCCCGAAATGTTTATGCAGTAGTCCTACGTCTGCGGGGAGAAGTCTTTAATTTAATTTATTAGGATTTTTATTTTTATTAAATAATTAAAATTTTCGTGTTTATATATCACTCAAAGTCAATTCTTGATATATATATATATATATATATATATAAATTAATCAATTATAGACCCTCTAATATATTAAATGAGAATCATTACATATAGAATTATCACTACTAATATTATTATTTAATTAGTAGATTCTAAATTTACTAAATAAATAATTGTGAATTCATTATAACCCGATTGACGATCAGACATCGCCGATGTATCGAAAGTACAAATCTTGTTCATATAATGAAAATTGCAAATTTCGAATATCAAAATTTTCAATGATCCATTTTTGACAGTTGCCAATTTTGAGAACTTCTTCACCAAAACAAGCAGTTCTACTCTCCTCACTTAATTAGTCGTAAAGCTAAGTTCCACAACTTCCACCCTATGGAATCAACTTATAAACTTTTTATAAGCATCATGTTTGATATCAATCAAACTATAGTCACCAAATTCAACTCCTTGAACTTTGACTTTCTCAACGGGAACACATAGTCCGATACTCGTCAATGATTTAGGAAAACAACTAGCTGTGGATTCACATCTCTATGTGATTCAAAATAACATTTATTCTTATTCGAGCTTACCTTAATTTGTCTCATTCTTTTCATCAACCCCTCGATCAAGATTGTCAGAACTCAAGTCTGATTACACCCATCAGATTATGATAAAAGTGTCTAGTAGCATCACTTCATGATCTCCTAGGTATCATGGATAGTGCCGGCAAGAACCTTAAGTTATGGTTATCATACAGTACGGTTTCTTCAACTCATATATCTCTATCGAATCCGCAACTAATGATATATCACGAGTTGCATTTGAATTTGATAACAATGTAATGTATTTTTGAGTAATAACTGTGATATGATATGTTCAACAGAGGAAACACTTTTCCAAAATGCACATGTCTTACTCTGACCGCAGATTCCTTGCACTATTAACTTATTAGATCACATAAGATATCTTCGCCCGTAGGCAAATGGTGAATCCCCGACTACAATGTATTTGCTTTTACGTATTTCGAAATTATACCCAACCTCTCACCTGATGAACCTCAATGGAGTCTATAAACGGATCAAAGTGTATGTTAGTATATAGAGCATTTACGTTGTCCCGGATTAAATGACTAATGGTCTACAACCATGGACCGCAGACTATTCCACTAGATAAGTAATAACCATTTGAACAGTCCGAAGGAGGGTGGTTGTGTAATACATCACCAAATGATCATGCATCTGTATGAATGGATATTTCCATGTCCTTACCAATGAAACATTACATTTACATCACAAATTTTATTCTCCAGCTCAAGCGACATTTATCCTTATTTTAGGAGGTCGATTTAACTAGGAACCTGTTTAAAATATATGATACACTTCCTAATGAGTTTTATGATTTTATATTGCGAGATAGTCCTCATCGTACCTTTAGTATATTCAAGGGATATATCTATGCAGCTTGCATTTATAAACAGATAAAATAAATATCATAATTAGATAAAACTATAAAATATTATCAAAACAAATATTGTTTTTACAGAAGAGTTGATAAAGCTTAATAGATAAGTTGGCTCACTAGACACCTACTCTAACAAGGACATCCGTAGACAACTCTAAATGGGAATGCGTGACAAAGAGTGGAAACGTGTGTTGTAGCAATATTTCGCCCAAAATAACTACTCAAGACACTTCTTAGGGTTCTCTTCAGTAAAACTTCGCAAGTAAATTTCAAGAACTTTGTTGGCGTCCTCCGTTTGCGCATCTGATTGCGGGTGGTAACTGGAACTAAAGAAAAGTTAACTTTGATTCCAACTTGAAAGAATGAACTGACGTAAGACGTCTATCTCAATGCCAAATTTAGTCAAACTTTGGATGTAGTGAAGGGTTCTAGAATCATTTTCTAAGTTTCATCTTGTGTTCCATCTCATTTCTTAATATATTACTTGACTACGATTAGTACTTTATAGTGGAACATTAATGAACTTTCTTGATATTTCGATGATCTTTTACATGCTTGCTTTTGCAAAGCATAATCTTTTTTGTGCAATACAATTAAGCTTATTGAATATCTATTTTTTGGTTCTTACAAGTTACTGCATGATCTCACGTTAATTTGGTAACTTGTCCTCAGGAATTATGGCCACTGGAGCAATCGACGTTGTGAGAGGTACAAGGTCATCTGCTGAAGAGTTGCTTCAGATTTATAAGCACTCTGATAGGTTAGATGAAATGTTCCATTTTAGATTTTTGTTTTTCTTATTTGAATCGGAGGTAAATTAGTTTTCTTTAACGAGAGTGGAATTACAAAACGTTTATGTGGGATTTAAAATGATAGGAATATGATAGGATTGGCGTGGCTTGATCATGAAGGCAATATCCACTAGACATGCTACTAGAGCTGTTAAAATCCAGAAATCGCAGAATAAATTCAAATCAAATAAAAAAAGAACAAATGTAGGATGAAAGAGTCAACCAAAGATGATCATAATATTGGATGGAAAAATCAAAACTTAATTCCAACAAGAAGGTAATATTGATGATCAGTTATTGATTTCATTCTTCAATCTCCTCCACTGATCTTTTTATCATCAGCAAAATCTAAGACATCCATTTATCATTTCCCCACTTTGTCTTGAGTTTTGTCATCCTTAACAAAAAGTACCTTCAAACTGTTGGTGTACCGTTTCTTGACCCAAGGAGCAGCATAGGTTTAACATTTTTGTGCTTTGACAATCAATTCCTTTGGGCATCATATGATTTAAACGATTCATAGAGTGTTTATCTGATTTATCTTTGCATATTTAATGTTGGCTCCTGATGTTTAGGTGATAATAGTTTTTCTTGTAAATCTCTACGAACTTTTTTTGGTCTCCTAATCGGGTTCACAATCAGAAACCTTTTTCCTTGTGTGGATTGTGCTATAAATTCAAACGAAATTTGCGTCGAGATTGGATCGCTGAAATTTCAAAAATCCAGTGAAGCGGCTGTGACGCACCGTACTTTTACTATTTAAAAGTTGCGGAAGAATTAAAAATTTTCTTAAATATAAACATCCATACGGTCGTCAACTCATCGTTCATAAAAATATCTTTGGAATCATCCATCACCAATAAAATTTTGTTAAAAGAAAAGCTTGTTCATAACATCTCGCATCAAAAACACAAAATCAGAGTAAATTTAAACTTGCATAAAAACATTAAAAATGACGTGGGCGGTCCTCGGGTTTAGCCTCGCGCTCAGTCCAAGCCTGCTCCTTGGTCGCCACCTCCTGTCTCCTCATAGACATCCTCACCTGCATCGATCAAGTCTAGTGAGTCTAAAGACTCAACACGTATAAACTGGAATAGCAAGTAATACATAATAAAATAACATGCAACTTTAAAATAGGACATACATACTTGAAACTTGAACTTGCAAAATGAACTTGAACATACGTACGTACATAATTAGACGTGCTGTCGACATAAACTTTCTTAACATGCTTGCATACTTGAACATACATAAATTCATCATTTTTCATAGAGATATGTTTCAAAGCAAGTGACCCATAACAGAACCGTCTGATCAGACTAACCACAGTACTGGGATGACAGGGACGTATCCACTGCCACATACATGAGATCCCCGTTCATAATTTAATGGGCTGATTGGTCCACGTTCATAATTTAACGCTTTCCAATCTCGATCTAAACCCGTTCATAATTTAACGGGCGGATTGGTCCCCGTTCATAATTTAATGCTTTCCAATCCTAAACGTAATTTGGTCACAAGACATTTAGCATAGCTCAAAAACTTAAAATATTTTCTAGCATGTCAAACATACTTACTTGGCTTTGAGGGATTAGTTGGACTTTGATCGGGGCCGTTGCTGCACATACTAACATGAATTTACATACTTAACTTGCATAGCTTAGACGTATTGGTCATGCTTACTTTCGTGTTCATTCAATTCCTTAAGACATTCTAAAATTCCCATGACTCGACTTTGTAAATCGTTGCACTACACCATGACATCAAACCTCAAAATAAACATTACATTTTTCCCAAAACAGGTGGTACACGGACCCCGTGCCCAGGTCCGGCTACGGGTCCGTGTAGGTTCGCTAAAGGACCTATCGAAAAGAAGGAGGGACACGGACCCCGTGCTATGGTCCGTGTAGGGGTCCGGGTAGCTTCGCAAATTTTGACACCGAGAAGAAACAAAGGCACGGGCCTTGTGCCGTGGTCCGTGTGGGGGTCCGTGTCGGCACGCAAAAATGGCACCAAGAAGAAATCAAAGGCACGGACCCCGTGCCTGGGTCCGTGTACGTGCGCAACTCTGAAACTCACGAAAATTCTGTACACGAAAAGTTCATAATTCTAGACTCGATTATACGGACTATGAACCGACACCACGAGACCATCCTAGGATGCCAAAACATTGACCCAACTCGTACAAACGCCCCAAAGCAACGACGTTCACCCTACGACACAAAAATACGGCAATTGACATCAAATCGTTTCCTACGACTTCTAATTAAATCAATTGCCTATTGACATGAAACGAAACATCAAAAATACTCCTAACATCATTACCAATATACCTATACGCAGTAACGATCACCCGTCGATCCCCAACGAAGCCTGCAACATATACACTTCAAGAACGCCTCAACATCAATATTTTCTGAAAATGCAGTTTGAGCAGTCCCACGAAAAACATCATAACTCACTCAATTTTTATCCAAATAATTTGAATTTTATACCAAATCGAAGGTATCAAAAAGTTCTACATTTTTTGTATTGAAAGTATTCTCCAAATCCCGACTGAAAAATCACAGTTTTCAACAGAACAGTAAATTATGAAATTTCAGATCCAAAAATATTTCAAAACGCATTCGATGAATTTTCTGCTCAAACTTCTACGTCACACATATATTTTTACGCATAATAATCAACACAACGTATAATACGACAAGATCGATGCAGAAATAACAGAATATACGTGCTTTTTTGATGATAAACTCACGATACTGCGATACCGAAACGGAGATGGTGCGAGAGACGATCCCGGACGACTTGGCTCGATTTTCTTTGAAGAAAACCAACAAAATTCTTGCTGGAAAAATATAAGGGAGAGGGGCGGCTGCACTTGGTGCTTAGAACCCTAGATTTTCTTCTAAAAAGAGATATGAGATGAAATGTGTATGTGTGTGTTGTGTGAAACGTATGTGAAACGTATATAGGTGTGTGTAAAACGTGTAGTGTGTGTGTGTGGCGTGAGTTGGGTAGTGGGAAGGGGATTAGGGATGTTAATTAGGAAAATAAATTGTTTAATTAGCAATTAACAACTAATTAAAAGACTAATCCACCTCTATCTTTAACAAAACATTTAATTAAAAATATAGTGCACATGAAATAAATCTTTAAAAGTTTTAAACTCTAAAATCACTAAATAATTAATCAAGCTTTTAAAATGCTAAAACTAAATAAATTATTTAAAATGTTCCATCCTTAACCTTAAAATAAAATACCAAGCTTAAAATTGCCAAAAATCGTCGCCGGTCTCTTCCTCGATCCCGCCTCGAATAATCGCCTGAAACATGAAACTCGAGAAAATATTTTAACGTGTATCACATAAATATAAATAATTTAAAATAATACTTTTAAATAAGTCATGCATGGCTAAAGCTCGTTTTTAAATTTGAATAAATGATTTAACAATTTAAACAATGCATGGGATTTACGTGTACGGATTTTGGGCACTACAGCGGCGGTGGCGGCGGCGTTGTATTGTGGTAGCCGTGTGCTTTTACGAAGATGGTGCCCGATTTTTGAGTGGAGAGTGAGAGAGTTTTTGTGTTGTCAAATTTTTGGTGGACAAAAATTGTGAACAAAAACTTGCGAGTAAAAATTATATTATTTCATATAACCCTTATTTATAAATTTTAATTTCTGATCTAATCAGGACTCTTCTTGAATAAGGATATTGTATTTTCATTATTCAAAAATTCTCATATATGTAATTATTCAATTAACTATTGATTACTTAATCTATTCTAGAATCTTATATAATGTTCCATTAGAATTTTGCACTTAGTAGTCACTACTAATTTGATATTTAATTAGTATATTCTAAATTTACTAAATAAATAATTGAATTTATCATAATCCCGATCGATAATCAGACATCGCCGATATATCGAGGGTACAAATCTCGTTCACATAATAAAAATTAAATATTTCAAAAGACAAAATTTTCCGCTAATCCAATTTTTTGCAGCTGTTAGTTTTGTGAATTCATTCACTAAAACATGCAGTTCCACTATTCTCACTTAATTAACATTAAGATAACTTCCACAACTTTCATTACATGTAATCAATTTAAAAACTTTTTTATAAACATTTTATTTGATCTCCATCAAACTATAATCAAACTACAGTCACCAAATTCAACTCCTGGAATTTGACTATCTCAACGGGAATACATAATCCAACACTTGTATGACCCTCAATGGTTCAAAGATGCAGCATCATTTGATTCAGAATAACATTTATTCTTATTTAGGCATATCCTAATTAGCCTCATTTTTTTTATCAACCTTTTAATCAAGAATGTCAGAACTCAAGTCTGATTATACCGATTGGATCATGGTAAGAACGTCTAGTAGCATTGCTCCATGATTTTCTATGTACCACTGAGAGTGCTTGCAAGAACCTTAATTTATTTTTAGAGTATAGTACAATCCCTTCAACTCATATATCCCAATCGAATCTACAATAATTTCTAGTTGCAAATGAATTCGATAATGATGTGACGTATCTATGAATAATAACAGTGACATGGTAAGTGAAACTAAGAAAACACATTTTCCTAAAGTACATGTCTTGCTCTGGCTAAAGACTCATTGTATTATTAACTCATCATATCACATATGATATCTTCCCCCTTAGGAAAATCGTAAATAACCGACTACAATGCATTGGATACTTCGTATTTCGAAACTACATCCAATCTCGTCACCTGATGATCTTCAGTGGAGTTGGTAAATGGATCAAAGTGCATGCTAGTACGTAGAGATTATACGTAGTCCTGGGTCAAATAACTAATGGTGTACAACCATAACCGCAGAATATTCCACTCGATAAGTTATAAACACTTGGACAGTTCGAGGGAGGTTGTTTAGTACATCATCATATAGTCACTCATCTGTATGGATGGGCATATGCATTCCCTTACTAATGAAACATGACGTTTACATCACTGATTCTAGTATTAAGCTCAAGTAGTCTATCCTTATTTTAGGTGGCTGATTCGGCTAGGAACATGTTAAGCATATATGGTGCACTTCTTAATTAGTTTCATGACCTTACATTGTGAGGCAGACCTCATGGTACTTACAGTATATTCGAGAACTTTATCTATGCAGCTTACACGACCTTCCAATGCATTAGACCAAGATTCGACTGATATACTTTTGCAACACTCATTGCAAATGCAATATCAGGTTGAGTAAATATCATATCATATATTATATTACCTATAGCTTACGCATATGGGATGAGACTCAAGGTTTCTTTCTCATTGTCATTCATGGGGCACATAGATTTATATAAAGTCAAACCATGAAACATTGGGAGATATCCTCCCTTAGACTCCTCCATATAGAATATCCTCATTACAGTATCAATATAAGTGGATTGGGTGAGCCCTAGCATTTTCTTTGACCTATCTCTAAAGATCTGTATTCCTAATACATATGATGCTTCACTCATATCTTTCATGGATAATCTATTAGCTAACCATATTTTATTTGATTGCAACATCACTACATCATTCTCAAACAGTTTGTCATCAACACAAAGTACAAAAATTGTCAATGCACTTATACTAACCTTTCTTGTATACACATGGTTCCTCAAGGTTTTTAATAAAATCAAACTATTTGAAAGTATTGCCAAATATGAGGTTTCAGCTCCCTAATGCCTGTTTGAATCCATAGATTGATCTTTGGAGTTTGCGTACTTTATGCTTACTTGCTACTGATGTGCATCGTTCAAGTTGAGACATGTAAATATTTTCCTTAATTTCACCATTAAGGAACAATGTCATTACATATATCTGTCATATTTCATAGTCATATCATGCTGCTATGGCTAGCAATATCTTAATGGAATTGAACATTGCGCTGGAGAAAAGGTTTCCTGATAATCAATACCTTGCTTTTGAGTATATCTTTTCCTACCAATCTTGTTTCGAAGTTCATTACCTTCCCTTCCTCCACAAGTTTCTTTTAGTAAATCCATATGTTCCTATGAGAACAATTCCCTCAGGTGGATCTATTAAGGACAATACTTGGTTCGAATACATGAAGTCTATCTTGGACTGCATAACTTCAAGTCATGTGGGTGAATCTACATCAGACAATGTTTCTTTGAAATTTCTTGGATCACATTAGAAAAGAGCTCGTCTTGGCCTGCTTCAAGAACTAGACTAATCCTCTTAGATGGCCTTGAGACCCTTTCGGATCTCCTAGGAACTTGTTTTTCTTCGACTGGCTTTTGGGGTGTGGGTTGTACTATTCAGAAGTGGGTGGTTCCCGAATATCTTTGAGTTCTATCATTCTTCTTTTTCTATAAAATAGAAACTCATTTTCCAAGAAGTTGACATTTTTTGAAATACACACTTTTGTTTCATTGCGATCATAGAAATAGTATTCGTCAGAATTCTTTAGATATCTTACAAAGTAGCACAAATTAGTTCTATTATCCAATTTGTCCTCCACTGCCTATTTCATATATGCAGGACATCTTCATATTCTTAAGAAAAAATATTTAGGTGGCTTTCTCATCCATATCTCATATGGAGTTTTATCCATTGCCCTTGTATAGATTTTGTTCAACAACATTGATGTAGTTTCAAGTGCAAATTCTCAAAGAGATGACGACAATTCAGCGAATCCTATGATAGATCGAACCATGTCCATCAATATTCAATTACGTTGTTCTGACACACCATTCAATTGTGGTGTAGCAGCGCGCGGCCGTGGAAGACAGGGCTTGGCCAAAATTTCTTCACCAAAATATGGTGATGGCCGAAAATTTGTTGGAAGATTGGGAAGGATTTTGTTGAACTTTTGTCTGCAAAAACTAATGTCATGTTTTACACCCCCTTATTGTATATTTATAGAGTGTGATTCCTGATCCCATCAGGAATCCCGATCCCATCAGGATTCTTAACCCTTGCCTCTCCAGGATTCTTGAATTCCATTATATTCAAATGTTCATATTATTATTATATCATGTAGTTATCAACTTTTGATAATGTATGATATATTAATATTATATATACACACATTTTATATCTTCATTTAAAGTGTATATATATGAACATTAATATATCTACACATATACATATAATACATGCACATACATATTAATTAAAATAAATAACCATTATTTAATTTATATAATTAACTCATTAGTAATTAATTCTAGACTCATCTAGAACATTTTATGAGAATTTGTATGTAATGTCTACCGTTTTAAAAGTGCGGAAATTTTTTTTATATAAGAGCTCGCATTTACCAAATAACATTTAAAATAATCTTATTTATTTGACAATAAAAGTAGCGCAGTTTAAAAATAACCAACATCATCCAAGTTCAATCGTAAACATAAAGAGTAAAATCGTAATATCATCAATGTGTAAAAATGTTTACTCCTCTCGAAAACTCATAAATCAAATGCGGAAAAACATGCGATCCTCGGGTCGTGGCACCGCACCAGGTCTGCTGACTTAGAGTTCAGCACCTTCAGTCCCCTCGACACCATATTTAACAAATACTTATACATAGCACACAACAATGAAAAATATCATAATCAACATATCTTTCATGAACTTTAAAAGCTTAATGTAAACGTGTCATATGCAATCGTGGCGTGTCAAAACAGCTCATCGTTAATCATCATTAATCATTTCCATTGGTGAATTCCGTTCATTAGAGGTGACTATCGTATATCATCATTTACGACGAATCCATCATACATAGAACCGCGGTACCCGGTGGGCTGTCGGACATCAGTGACATGATTACCCTTCCACTGTGCCTAGGCCTCATCATCAGCATTTACATATACATCTTAAACATTTACATATACTATGATAGCCACAACTAATTCTCATCATTCAAAACATCATCATTTACATCACTTATAAGAATCATGCACAAATGCAATTTTCCTTAAATCCAAGCCTGCAACGTATATTTTCGTAAAATCTTAAAAATCGTGATCGTGATGCATAAAAATTTAAAATATAGTAAATTTGTGCTCAGGGCGCTGCCATGACCAAAATCTCCCCGGGTGCAAAATGACCATTTTGCCCCTGGAAACCCAAAAATTATCGTTTCACCCTTGACCTCTAAAATTGACCTGAAGCTTACCAAACTCCTTAAAATGTCCCAAAACATTTTTAAAAGCATTCCTAGATGTAAACTTGAGCCCATTTTACAACATAACCGATTCGTTTTAAAACTTGGACCGGGGTCCTCGTTTAAACCGAATCGACTCGAAACTTAACCGAAATTTTATCAACTTTTTACCACACTTATTATACATTTAAAAGGCCCTAAAACCTCAAAAACCAGCCCCTAAAATTTCGAAAAGAACCCAAGATCGTGACTGAAAAATCCAGCAACCCCTCAATTGGAAAAATCCTAGGCACTAAACTTAGTTCTATCGGTCTCATCTTCCGAGCTAACTGGTACAACACCTAAACACCCTTGCTGGACTCAAAACCGAACTCACCAAGACCTCCTGGACCAGCCCTAGCTGCCTTACCGATCAAGGAACCCTCCCCACACAACCATTCGACAGACCCCTTCCAATAACAGCTACCCGAGCCCTTCGATCTGCATATGGAACAAGACCAGCTGTGCTCAGCCCCCTTCTAGCCCTTCCACTGACCAAGAGGGTTGATTTTGAGGCTGGTGACGAGCCATGCACAGCTAACACACCAAAAACTCCCGATCTAGTCCTCAAATACCCTCCCCACGCTAGGCCGAGCAAGTTTGCTTCAAGCTTGGCAACCTCGCCTCTCCAGCACCTAAGTATCATTATACACCGCCTGCACAGCCCTCTAGCATCATAGAAATAACAGCCCTTTGCACAAAAATATGAAAAACGTGAGAGTTGAAGCAACGAATGCATTAATCGCATGAAAACCGAAAAATCTTACACACTCAAGGTTGGATCGAGAGTTTGAATGCAAGAACACCTACATCAGTATATAATACATGTATGATGCGTAAAGAATAATACAATGTGTGCCTTGGTGATTATTTTTGAACAAAAGATCGTGGAACACACGGCTGAAGGGAAGAGTCCTTGCTTGAAGGGAAAAATGGAGACACCGAAAATCTTTGCAGCAACAATACACGAGGAGGTTTGTGATTGGAGGGGGGTGGGAGGGTGATGTAGAATAATTAGGTTTAGTGGAGTGCTTAGGAAAATAATTAGGTGAGAAATATATAGTTTAAGATTAAACAAATGGACCCAAATTGCTATTTAAAAGTATAAAAAAGATAATTAATCCCAATAAGCTTAAAAGTAGGCCTATTAAATCCAAACACACTCCTGAAAAATATTTTGTGTTGGTAAGTTCTTGAAAATATTAGTCGAACCCTCAAAAAGTCCCCCGATTTGATAAGATTTGCGTATCGTATAAAAATAAAATCATGCGGGTAAAAATACCCAAAAAATCCCATTTTTTCAAAACACACTTAAAAACACTTTAAATTAATTAATAAAAATTAATCATGTAATAAAATAATTTTCCTGAAAGTTCTCTGGTCTCCGTTCCTCGTTCGAGCGCGGAATACATCAAGAAACCCTAATTCATGAACTTTTAAAATTTCATGAAATAAATCCTCTCATGCACGAATTATGCATAAAATGTATAAAAATAATTAAACACATAATTTAAAATAAAACCCTAGATTGCATGCATTCAGGTTACGTGAATTAAATTAATGGACCTTACATTGTATATATCAGTAGTCACCATTACTAGTACTATCATTTAATCAGTAAATTCTAAATTCACTAAATAAATGATTCCGAATTCATTATAACTCCGATCGACAATATGACAGTTCCGATGTGCCAAGGATACATGTCTTGTTCATACAATGAAAATTGAAAATTTCAAAGATCAAAATTTTCACTTCACATATTGGACAGCTGCCAGTTTAGTGAACTCCTTCACTAAATTAGATAGTTCCACTCTCCTTCTTTAATTAGCAATTAAGATAACTTCCATTTCTTCCATCCTATGGAATCAGCTTATGGACTCCTTTATAAGTATCATGTTTGATCTCCATCAAACTATAGTCATCGAATTCAACTCCTTGAACTTTGATTTTCTCAACAGGAACACATAGTCTCATACTTATGTGACTCTCAATAGTTCAAGGATACAACTAACCATGGGTTCACATTTCCATGTGATTCAAATTTAACATTTATTCTTATTTGGGCTTATCCTAATTAACCTCATTCTTTTCATCAACTCTTTGATCAAGAATGCCAGAAATCATTTCTGATTGCACCCATCGGATCATACTAAGAACGTCTAGCAATAGTTCCCATGATTCCCTAGGCATCGCTGATAGTGACAGCAAGAACCTTAAATTATGGTTAATGTACAATATGGTCTCTTCAACTCATATATCTCGGTTGAATATGCAACCATTGATATATCTAAAGTTGTATATAAATTCGATAACGATGTGATTTATCTTTGAGCCCTAATAGTTGCATGATATGTTCAACTAGGAAAACGCCTTTTCCTAAAGTGCATTTCTTGCTCTGGCCAGAGACTACTTGTACTATTAACTCATCAAATCACATAGGATATCTTCACCCGTAGCCAAATAGTGAATCTCCGACTATAATTGCACTACAAAAAAAAATGACATACGACAACGGTTAAAAATCATTGTCGTTTCCATTTTAAAACTGTTGTTAAAGCCCCTGTGGTTAAAGAGTACGCTCAAAGACAACGGTTAAAAACCGTTGTTGTAGCAACATTTGCTCCTACATATTTCGAAACTATACCCAACCTCACTACCTGATGACCCTCAATGGAGTCAGTAAACGGATTCAAGTGCATGTTATACGTATAGCCCCTACATTGTCCCGAGTCGAAGATCTAATGATGTACAACCATAATCGCGAATCATTCCACTCGATAAATGAGAACCACTTGAATAGTTTGAGAGAGGATATTCAGTGTATCATCATATAATCACCCATCTGTACGAATGAACATCTCCATGTATTTACCAATGAAATATGGTGTTTACATCACATATGTTAGTCTCAAGCTCAAGCGAACTTTATCCTTATTTTATGTTGCTGATTCAACTAGGAACCTGTTCAGAATATACGGTACTTCCTAATGAGTTTCATGATCTTACATTGAGAGGCAGACCTCGTGGTACCTATTGTATATTTAAGTACTTTATATAAGCAGATTGCATGAGTATACTAATAAAGCATAATGCCATAATCGAATAAATCGAAAAATATTATTAAAATAAAGATCGTTTTACTTTAGAATAAATAAATGTCCAAATCATAAGTTAGCTTGCTGGACATCTATTCTAATAGTACGTAGTATAAATTCTTTGAAATAATAAGGGACTTTTTTTGTTAATTTTTCTTGAATTGTTTCTTGAAATAAATATATATTTTGTTGTTATTATTGTAGTATTGCACTTGTTGTGGATGATCCTGGTATGCTAAACAAGGTTTCGGGAATCTTTCCTTCTCAAGTCACCATAAGGTTTGTGATTGTGCTATGGGGAGATAAATCGAGCATAAAATATGCTAAAGCATTGGAAATGCCTATTTATTGTTACAAGGAGATAATAGATTTGGGTCTTCATAGTCGTAAGGCCTTGCCTCGTTGTGAAGATGATAGTAAGTCTTTCTTCTATTTCTAATTAATTGTGTAGGTTACTGATTTCTCAGTGTCATTTGCTAATTTCTAATATAGGAAAATTTGAATGGACATTTTACTTTTAGTTAACATTTGACGTAGCCTCCCTTTGATTTTAAGAGAAAAATAGTACCCTTTATTTGTTTGAAATTTCTAAAGTCGGCTTTCGTTCTTAAACGTCATACTATGATGTTGCATGTCTTCTATACACATGTGATGCTATATGGAGCTGAAGGTGTTGATGGGGACTAAATTCTAAGAGTAGCAGCTCTTGAACTGGATATGTGCCAGTTATAATATTTTGAAACTATAAAGAAATTCAATGTCCCATTCTAAATTGTTGGGATGCATTCACTTTGACATCAGAATACTTACCATCTATATATGTATACTTTAAGGTATAACTAACAACATTCATACAAGATGATATTACTGATTAATGATACTAATTTCAGGAAAACAATATACTTATAAATCAATCAACTCTGATGATGTTGCAACACTTATGTATACAAGTGGTACAACAGGGAATCCTAAAGGAGTTATGCTTACGCACAAGAATTTACTGCCCCAGGTTGGTAGTGTCTTTGTATTTTCTGGTAAACTAATCTATCTGTATTATTTTAGTCAGTAGGATCCGGATACGAGTCCACAGTCAACACAGATGGCTGTGAAAGTATCGTCGAGCACTTTTTTATTTATTTTTGTAGATGTCACCATTTTTTAAAACTGATTGATGAATTTAGAAGAAAAAGGACAGAGACATTGAAAAAAAACAAGAAACTAATTTTACATGATATTTATTCATCTCATACAAGATTATATATATATATATATATATATAAAAGAGATACAATCATAATCCACTCCACTAAAAAATCCCCTAAATATTCTAAATTAAAACAAAGATAAATTATTCCATAAATACTATGCAATGATCAGCAATTTATTAAAAAGAAAAAAGTAATCAATGCTTGCTTTCCTTGAAGGATGTCAACAATCAACACTCCTCCTTGATATTCTTCTTTAACACTCCAAGCATTGACCGTAGCTACTGAATCTTAGCTTTGGAAAGTGATTTTGTAAGAATGTCTGCAACTTGAATATTTGAACTGAAATGTTCAAGTTTTATTTCTCCAATCTTCTCAGCTTCTCTAATTGCATGATATTTAACACCTCTTGTTCTTTTGAGTTCCATGAAAAAACTCCACTTCCAAAAGAAAAGCAATAGCCTGATGTGCTCTTTGAGTCATCAAGACTCCCAGCCCAATCACTATACGAAAAACCTTGAAGGTTTCCAGTTTCAAGTTTGCTAAACCAAAGCCCAAAATCAGTAGTCCCTTTGATGTATCTTAAGACCCTTTTAACCACTCCGAAATGAATTTTACTTGGAGATTGCATAAATCTCGAAAGCAAACTTGCTGAAAACATTATATCTGATCTTGTTGAGGATAAGTATAGCAAACTACCAACAATACTTCTATAAAAAGAAGCATTTATTTTTTCACTTCCATATTCTTTTGCTAGCTTCTCATTTACATCCAAAGGAGTTGCTGCTGGTTTAGCTTTGTCCATATGAATTTTTTTCAGAATTTCCCATGCATACTTTGTTTGAGAGATGAAATTACCTGTATTTGATTGGCTGATTTCCATTCCAAGAAAATATCTCACCTCTCCCAAGTCAGACATTTGAAATTCCTCCTCCATCTTCATTTTAAAGCCTTTTACAGCCACTGCATCTCCTCCTGTCACCAAAAGATCATCAACATATAAAGAAATCATTAGCTTCACTTCATCTTCAAATTTTAGTGTATACAATGTGGCTTCATTTTAACTTTTAACTAGGCCATTTTGTAACAAGTATGCATCAATCTTGCTATACGAGGCTCGTGGAACCTGCTTCAAACCATAGAGTGCCTTGATGAGTTTGTAGACTTTATCCTCTTCCCTGGAGACTGTAAATCCTTCAAGCTGCTCTACATATGTATCTTCTTCATGTAAACCATTGAGGAAAGCTGATTTGACATCCAAATGATAAATTTTCTGTAACGCCCCAGATTCGACGACTGTCCTCACTGTACCAAGACGAGTCTTTCCAGCGTGCTTATGTCCTCACTCACACGCACCCTGGGAAACTTCCCAGGAGGTCACCCATCCCAAAATTGCCCCAAGTCAAGCACGCTTAACTTTGGAGTTCTTATGTGATGAGCTACCGAAAAGAAGATACACCTTCGTGATATGAGTAGTACAAATCAAATCTTTTTAGCCCTTCTTCAACTGTACAGTTCATTACATTGAACAGTCTCGGAATCCCTCTCATTCCCGTGTGGGATCGGTTCATTCATGTTCCCTCCACCTAGAAGCCTGCCAGGAGCCGCTCATTGTCCGTGCAACTGATGGCACCGACGATCACCCCCCGNGAGTACGCTTAATTTTGGAGTTCTTATGTGATGAGCTACCGAAAAGAAGATGCACATTCGTGATATGAGTAGTACAAATGAAATCTGTTTAGCCCTTCTTCAACTGTACAGTCCATTACATTGAACAGTCTCGGAATCCCTCTGATTCCCGTGTGGGATCGGTTCATTCATGTTCCCTCCACCTAGAAGCCTGCCAGGAGCCGCTCGTTGTCCGTGCAACTGATGGCACCGGCGATCACCCCCCGCCCTCTTTGGCCCCGGGCCTCACATTTTCCATCCTTGCTTTGCTGCAAGAGCTACTAGAAGTCTAATGGTGTCATGTCATGCCACTGGAGCAAAAGTATATGTATAATCAACCCTTTGCTGTTGGAGATAAGCTTTAACAACTAATCTTGCCTTAAGTTTGTTAGTAGAACCATCTGAGTTCATTTTGGTTCTATAAACCCACTTAACACCAATTACCTTTTGATTGATTGGCTTCTCTACCAGCTTCCAGGAATGATTTTTCGGTATCATGTTGATTTCCTCTTCCTTGGCTTTTCTCCATCCTTCATGACTTGATGCTTCTTTGTAGTTTGCTGGTTCAAGTGTCACTACATTGCATCTTTCATAAATCACTTGTAAGGATCTAGTTCCTCGTATACCTTGCTCATCACCATCTGAATCTTCTTCCTCAATGATTGTAGTTTGTTTATCATGTCGAATTTCTGCTTGAATTATATTCGATGCTTTCAGCTTCTTTTTTCCCAATCCCAAATAGCAGCTTCATCGAACCTGACATTGCGACTTACCACTATTTTTTCAATTCTGAGATTGAAAATTCTGTAGCTTTTGGTGACATCGCTGAATCCCAAGAAGATCTCAACATCTGATTTCTTATCAAGTTTTTCTCTTTTCTCCTCTGGAATATGCATGTAGCACACACATCCAAATATCCTTAAAGGCTCTACAGTGGGCTTGATGTTGTACCATTTTTCAAATGGAACATGAAAGTTCAAGGCTTTGGTTGGTAGCAAATTCAGTAAATACATGGCCATATTTACAGCTTCAGCCCAAAACTCTTTGGGCAATTCTTTTTCATGCAGAAGACATCTTGTCATTTCCATTACTATTCTATTTTTTCTTTCACTTACCCCATTTTGTTGTGGAGTATATGTAACAGTAAGTTGATGCTTTATTCTTTCTTCATCACAGAACAGTTTGAACTCTTTTGAAACATACTCTGCCCCATTGTCGGATCTAAGCATCTTAATCTGACAACCCACTTCTTTTTCCACATGTGCTTTAAACTTCTTAAATTCCCACAATACTTCTGATTTTTACTTCAAAAATATCACTCAACAAAACCTTGAGTAATCACGATAAATAACAGAAAATACATGCTATTGTTCAAAGTTTTTGTGCTCATTGGCCCACAAACATCATAGTGTACAAGCTGCAATTTTTCAACAGCTCTCCAACTACTTTCAGAGAATGGCAGTTTGTGTTGTTTACCAAATTGACATGCTTCACATAATTCATTCTTTTCGTTAATTTCAGGCAAGTCATCCAATAGGTTCCTTTGATATAATAGTCATAAATTTGGATAGCTAAAGTGTCTGAGCCCCTTATGCCTAAGCACCGAATTATCTTCCACATAAGAATAGGCATACATACTAGTTTGATTCGAGTTCATAGGAAAACGTTTGTCCCTCATATGAGTAGTCAATAATTCATTCCCCCATTGATCAACTATCATGCATTTCCTATTTTTGAAGTATAATTCATATCTCTTTTCCATCAATTGTCCAACACTAAGCAAGTTTTGGCTTAGGTTTGACACAAATAAAACTTCAGAGATAGTTTTGGTACCTTAGGAGTGCTGATGTCAATAGTGCCTTTGACTTTTACATCTACCCATGCTCCATTTCTCAATCTTACTTTAGAAGCATAAATTTTGTCCGAATGTTTGAAGATTTTATCCTCATGTGCCATGTGGTTTGAGCAGTCATTGTCAACAAGCCGTGTGTTTACTTCTCTTTCGACAGCGTGACGTGTAACAACAAATAAATTCTCAATTGGTTTTTCAAGATCCTCAGCCACTTGCGCCTGTTGGATATGATCTCTTTTCTTTTGACAAAATCTTGCAATATGCCCAAATTGTTGGATCTCGATTTTCTACGTGCCCAAACGCAGCGGAAGTTAAAATTTTTATTTTATTTTGAAAACAAAATAATTCTTTTGGACACTCGTATGGTTTTCAGGAATTAAACATGCATAGGATGTTTAAAGAATTATACTTTTGTGAATTAAATCACTGGACTCCAACTAATCCGGTATAAACGGATTAGCTCTTGTTGATTCCCTACGAACTTTCTTCGATGAAATCCTCCTATCAAGTCCACGACTGGATGGTATGTTCCTCTTCCAAATTGCACTAGAAAATTTGGAAGAGATTTTACGTTGGAGACTAAAACGAGAGGCGGCTCAACCTTGGAAAGAAAAACCAAAGAGGCCAATTTTTTTCTTTTTGAAAGTGGGAGACGTAAATCATGTGGTGGGGTGGGCTAGGTTTTTTAATCAACATGTATTATTTATAATTAAATAATAGCCTAATGACATAATTAACATTAATGAGCTTGATTTAATTAATTGGGCTAGTCCAACTAGTTTAATTAATTTAATCAAGGCCTATTAAAACTTTAATTATTTATTATGATGGACTTGTACTCTTACAAGCCCATTAAACATACCCACCTTATTTAATTTATTAATAAATAAACTCAACTTTTGAGCTTAATAAATTAAATACATTATAAATTCAACATTTGAATTTATTATTTAAATTATAAATTCAACTCATTGAATTTTTATCACTTCCAAAATTTAATATTTAATAAACCCAACATTTGAGTTTAATAAATCATATTCTCAAATTTTATAAATTCAACTACTTGAATTTATTCTCTCAAAATTTAATTATCATAAATTCAACTCCTTGAATTTACTATATAATATAAATTCAACTTCTTGAATTTATTCTCTCAACGGGAACAAACAATCCAGTACTTGTGTGACCCTCAATGGTTCAGGGATACAGCTAGCCGTGGGTTCACAACTCTTTGTGATTCAGGACATAATCCTTTATTCGGGCTTACCCTATTTAGCCCCATTCTTTTCATCAACACCTTGATTAAGAATGTCAGAACTCATTTCTGATTGCACCCATCGGATCATGGTAAGAGCGTCTAGTAGCATCGCCCCATGATCCCCTAGGTATCACTGATAGTGCCTGCAAGAACCAGTCGATTATGATTAACGTACAGTACGGTCCCTTCATCTCATATATCCCGATCGAATCTGCAACCATTGGTTCATCGAGGGTTGCATATTAATTCGATAACTATGTGATAACTATAATAGTGGCATCGCGTGTACTATTGGAGAACTCCTTCTTCAATGTACATCTCATACTCTGGCCAGAGATTCCATGCACTATTATTACATTAGATCACATAGGATATCCACACCTATAGGTGAGCGGTGAATCCCCGACTACAATGCACTGGCTCCTATATGTGTCGCAACTATACCCAACCTCGCCACCTGATGACTCTCCTGGAGTCGGTAAACGAGTCAAAGCACAGCCCTAGCATATAGAGCCTCAGTGTTGTCCCGGGTCGTAAGGACTAATGGTGTACAATCATAACCACGGACTTATCCTCTCGATGAATGATAACCACTTGGAAAGTCCGAGGGAGGGTTGTTCGGTATAATCATCATATGACTACCCATCTGCATGTTTGGACATCTCTATGCCCTTACCAAGAAACGCAGTACACAACATCACAGATGCTAGTCTCGAGCTCAAGCGACCTTTATCCATGTTTTAGGCGGCTGAATCGACTAGGAACGAATTTAGATCATACAGTGTTTACAAATGAGTTTCAACATCGAATTACGATTCATTTGTATTAAAGTATAATCAAGGTCTTTATCTATGTTTGAAATCATGGGTATACAGATAAAGAAATAACAAACCATGAAATAATGAATTATATTAAAATAAAGATTGTTCTTTACAACTGAGTCAATAAAATCCCTAGTCAACAGTTGACTTGCAGGGCATCTACTCTAACAATCTCCCACTTGCCCTAGAGCCAACTACCCATAAACTTTAATCCCATTGCTTCGCGATGCTTCTCAAACAATGGTCCTGGCAAGGGCTTCGTAAGTGGATCGGCAACGTTATCTGCAGAGGGGACTCTTTGGACTGATATGTCTCCCCTTCCCACAATCTCCCGGATGATGTGGAATTTCCTCAGTACATGTTTGGATCGCTGATGAGACCTTGGTTCCTTTGCTTGCGCAACGGCACCAGTGTTGTCGCAGTACACCGGGACTGGATCAACTCCGTTAGGAATAACGCCCAACTCTTGGACAAAATTCCTCATCCAAACTGCCTCTTTAGCTGCAGCAGATGCAGCAATGTACTCAGCTTCAGTGGTGGAATCCGCAACGGTGTCTTGCTTGGAACTTTTCCAAGATACAGCCGCACCATTAAGCATGAATACAAAACCAGAGGTCGATTTCGAATCATCTACATCACATTGGAAGCTAGAATCAGTGTAGCCTTCCAATTTTAATTCTCCACCCCCATAGTCCATGAACAAGTTCTTAGTTCTTCTCAAGTACTTAAGAATATCTTTCACGGCCTTCCAATGCATTGGACCAGGGTTCGCCTGATATCTGCTGGTAACACTCAAAGCGTAAGCAACATCAGGACGTGTCGATATCATACCATACATGATACTACCAATAGCTGACGCATATGGAACACGTGTCATCATCTCTATCTCTTCTTCAGTTTTGGGACACATTGCTTTAGATAGAGTAACACCATGACACATTGGTAAGTATCCTCTCTTGGACTCTTCCATAGAGAATCGCTTAAGAATGGTATCGATATAAGTGGCTTGGGTGAGTCCCAGCATCCTCTTCGATCTATCTCTATAGATCTGTATTCCCAATACATAAGATGCTTCACCCATGTCCTTCATGGAGAATTTACTGGCCAACCATACTTTAGTTGATTGCAGTAATCCTACATCATTCCCAATGAGCAGGATATCATCAACATAAAGTATTAGGAATGTCACTGCACTCCCACTAGCTTTCTTGTACACACATGGTTCCTCGGGATTCTTAGCAAAACCAAACTCTTTGATAGTGCTATCAAATCTGAGGTTCCAACTCCTTGACGCCTGCTTGAGACCATAAATTGATCTTTGAAGTTTGCATACCTTATGTTCACTTCCTACTGATGTGTATCCCTCAGGTTGAGACATATAAATTTCTTCTTTGATGTCTCCATTGAGAAATGCAGTCTTTACATCCATTTGCCATATCTCATAGTCATACCATGCTGCTATGGCTAGTAGTATTCTAATGGACTTAAACATAGCAACTGGTGAAAAAGTTTCCTCATAGTCAACCCCTTGCCTTTGAGTATAACCTTTTGCAACCAGTCTTGCTTTGAAGGTCACTACCTTTCCATCCGCCCCAAGCTTTCTTTTGTAGATCCATTTGCATCCTATGGGAACAATTCCCTCAGGTGGATCCACTAATGTCCAGACTTGGTTTGAATACATAGAGTCCATTTCTGACTGCATGGCTTCAAGCCATTTGGTTGAATCAGTATCAGATATTGCTTCTTTGAAATTCATTGGATCACATCCAACACAAGGCTCATCATGGCCTTGTTCATGAAGAAGTGTATATCTGGCAGGTGGTCTAATAACCCTATCAGACCTTCTAGGAGCTTGTACTTCAACTACTGGTTCTATGGGATTAGGTTCAACTTCTAAAGTTGAGGGAGTATCTTGAATTTCTTCAAGTTCTATCATCTTGCCTTTTCTATCTAATAGAAACTCCCTTTCCAAAAAGGTGGCATTTCTTGAAACAAACACTTTTGCTTCACTAGGATGATAGAAATAATATCCAACAGAATTCTTTGGATATCCTACAAAGTAGCACAAAGTGGATCTACTATCCAATTTGTCTCCCACTGTCTGCTTCACATACGCAGGACATCCCCATATTCTCAAGTAAGAATACTTGGGAGGTTTCCCCATCCATATCTCATATGGTGTTTTATCCACTGCTTTAGTATGGACATTATTCAACAACATTGCCGCAGTTTCAAGCGCAAAGCCCCAAAACGATGTAGGCAATTCAGTGAATCCCATCATAGATCGAACCATGTCCATCAAAGTTCGATTTCGACGTTCAGAAACACCATTCAATTGTGGTGTTGCTGGTGGAGTCCACTGTGAGAGAATCCCATTCTCTTTTAGATAACCCAAAAATTCAGCACTCAAGTATTCTCCACCTCGATCAGATCGAAGTGCTTTAATACTTCTTTGTAGCTGATTTTCTACTTCAGATCTGAATTCTTTGAACTTTTCAAATGCTTCAGATTTGTGTTTCATCAAATAAACGTACCCATACCTCGAATGGTCATCAGTAAAGGTAATGAAGTAGTAATGCCCAAATTTTGTGCTAACACTTAGCGGGCCACAAACGTCCGTGTGGATCAAATCCAGTAGACCATGTGCACGTTCCACGTTTCCACTGAATGGAGTTTTAGTCATTTTTCCTTTTAGACAGGACTCACAAGTTGGTAGAGAATTTATGTCTGACAGGTCAAACATGCCTTCTCCCACTAGCTTGTGCATCCTTCTTTGGGAAATATGACCTAGTCTAGCGTGCCATATTTGTGCGGGATTTGGATCTTCTATTTTTCTTTTGTTTGTTGTTGTTTTCGTACGCGCTTGGATATTGTTGAACGGAATATCTTTTAATTTTAACTTATAGAGATCGTTTGTTAATTCTCCAGTTCCAATCAAACATTCATTCTTGTATAAATTGCAAACACCTTTAGCAAAAACACAAGAATAACCATCCCTATCAAGCATAGAAATAGAAATAATGTTTTTAACCAAGTCAGGAACAAATAAAACATCTCTCAAAAACAACTTAAAATTATTGTCCAAAATTAAAGTAACGTCTCCAATGGCAGTGGCAGCAACTCTTGCTCCATTTCCCAGTCTTAGAAAGGTCTCACCATCTCTAAGCCTCTTGCTTCTTCCCATCACCTGCAAATCATTGCATAGATGAGAACCACATCCGGTATCCAATACCCAAGAAGAGGAATTAATAGAAACATTAACTTCAATATAAAACATACCATGGCCAGAACGCTTCTGGGCAAGATACTCCGCGCAATTACGCCTCCAATGTCCAGGCTTGTTGCAGTGGAANAACACTTAGCGGGCCACAAACGTCCGTGTGGATCAAATCCAGTAGGCCATGTGCACGTTCCAGGTTTCCACTGAATGGAGTTTTAGTCATTTTTCTTTTTAGACATGAATCACAAGTTGGTAGAGAATTTATGTCTGACAGGTAAAACATGCCTTCTCCCACTAGCTTGTGCATCCTTCTTTGGGAAATATGACCTAGTCTAGCGTGCCATATTTGTGCGAGATTTGGATCTTCTATTTTTCTTTTGTTTGTTGTTGTTATCGTACGCGCTTGGATATTGTTGAACGGAATATCTTTTAATTTTAACTTATAGAGATCGTTTGTTAATTCTCCAGTTCCAATCAAACATTCATTCTTGTATAAATTGCAAACACCTTTAGCAAAAACACAAGAATAACCATCCCTATCAAGCATAGAAATAGAAATAATGTTTTTAACCAAGTCAGGAACAAATAAAACATCTCTCAAAAACAACTTAAAATTATTGTCCAAAATTAAAGTAACGTCTCCAATGGCAGTGGCAGCAACTCTTGCTCCATTTCCCAGTCTTAGAAAGGTCTCACCATCTCTAAGCCTCTTGCTTCTTCCCATCACCTGCAAATCATTGCATAGATGAGAACCACATCCGGTATCCAATACCCAAGAAGAGGAATTAATAGAAACATTAACTTCAATATAAAACATACCATGGCCAGAACGCTTCTGGGCAAGATACTCCGCGCAATTACGCCTCCAATGTCNTAATTAAATTGATGTTAATATTTGATATTAAATGCATGAAGGATGATCGAGAGCCTTGACCAATGTGTTAGGTGTATGTTAGGATATTTTACTGTTTTTATTCATTTTTATAATATTTGATATTATTAAAGTGGGCCTGGTTTATGGCCCGTTCCCACCCCCATGAGATGTATCCCTTATGTGCCATGGCTATTCAAATGTAATTATTAGAAATAGTGGGAGATCAAGACTGGAAGATGGTGGGCCCGATGATCAAGATGAAGACATGTAAAATATTGGAAGCTTTTGTAATAGTTGCATTTGCATCCCTGCATTCACCTAGGTTTTGGACCTGGATCCATGTATGGCTCACATGGATCTAATTGTGTTGGCGATCGATCATCCTTATTTATTGTTGAATGTCATATTATGATAAATGTGATATATAGTAGTATGCATGTATGTATATTATTAAATAATATAGTTGCATGAATCTGGGAAACATACAAACTCGTGGCACGCGATTTTTAAATTAAAATGATGAGACAATTTTAAAATTAAAATCCCTCATTTTGAATAAGATTCAAGATTTATATCAAACCGGAAAAGTAAAAATTAAAAGAGTTTAATTTTTCCTTGCCTTCCATCAACCGTGGTTGCATGTTGATCGCTACCCGCGGACAGTGTCTGGCTCATATTATTGGGGAGACNATGGTGGGAACGAGCCATAAACGAGGCCCACTTTAATAATATCAAATATTATAAAAATGAATAAAAACAGTAAAATATCCTAACATACACCTAACACATTGGTCAAGGCTCTCGATCATCCTTCATGCATTTAATATCAAATATTAACATCAATTTAATTAAACAATTTAATTAATTGATAAATCATATATCTAATAATTTATCACAAACCACCACAATTATTAAAGAATTTAATAAATTAAATAAACCCCTTTATTTAATTTCCAATTAAATCAATAATAATTGATTTCTTGTAAAAACTCATTTTTACCATAAATAATTAAAATCATATTCTAATTATTTATTTCATAAGAAAATTATTAATTTTCCAAAAATTAATTTCTAAAAAGAAAAATTGAACCAATTTTCAAAAAATATCAATTTTACCCAAAATTTTGAAAAATCAGAAAATCGCACCCTAGGCCCAAACAATTCAAGCCCATTATTCAATGCGCTTCCCGAGACACTCCCGGGCAGCCGCCCGCGCTGCCCGCCCGCTGCCAGAACGTTTCGGGCAGTGGCGGCAGCCCTTGTGCGCGCGGCGCCTGCGGACGTTCCGCACGCCGCGCTTGCGCGACGTCCGCACAGCGCGCAAGCGCGGCCGCCGAGCGCTGTGCGGACGCTCCGCACAGCGCGCGCGGCCGCTGCACGGCCCTGCGCGCACGGGCTGCCCGGAACAGTTCCGGGCAGAAACG
>NC_133321.1:7585501-7586261 GCF_012295235.1 Primulina huaijiensis
TGTTGGATCTCGATTTTCTACGTGCCCAAACGCAGCGGAAGTTAAAATTTTTATTTTATTTTGAAAACAAAATAATTCTTTTGGACACTCGTATGGTTTTCAGGAATTAAACATGCATAGAATGTTTAAAGAATTATACTTTTGTGAATTAAATCACTGGACTCCAACTAATCCGGTATAAACGGATTAGCTCTTGTTGATTCCCTACGAACTTTCTTCGATGAAATCCTCCTATCAAGTCCACGACTGGATGGTATGTTCCTCTTCCAAATTGCACTAGAAAATTTGGAAGAGATTTTACGTTGGAGACTAAAACTAGAGGCGGCTCAACCTTGGAAAGAAAAACCAAAGAGGCCAATTTTTTTGTTTTTGAAAGTGGGAGACGTAAATCATGTGGTGGGGTGGGCTAGGTTTTTTAATCAACATGTATTATTTATAATTAAATAATAGCCTAATGACATAATTAACATTAATGGGCTTGATTTAATTAATTGGGCTAGTCCAACTAGTTTAATTAATTTAATCAAGGCCTATTAAAACTTTAATTATTTATTATGATGGACTTGTACTCTTACAAGCCCATTAAACATACCCACCTTATTTAATTTATTAATAAATAAACTCAACTTTTGAGCTTAATAAATTAAATACATTATAAATTCAACATTTGAATTTATTATTTAAATTATAAATTCAACTCATTGAATTTTTATCACTTCCAAAATTTAATATTTAATAAACCCAACATTTGAGTTTAATA
>NC_133321.1:7586475-7685032 GCF_012295235.1 Primulina huaijiensis
TAGGTGAGCGGTGAATCCCCGACTACAATGCACTGGCTCCTATATGTGTCGCAACTATACCCAACCTCGCCACCTGATGACTCTCCTGGAGTCGGTAAACGAGTCAAAGCACAGCCCTAGCATATAGAGCCTCAGTGTTGTCCCGGGTCGTAAGGACTAATGGTGTACAATCATAACCACGGACTTATCCTCTCGATGAATGATAACCACTTGGAAAGTCCGAGGGAGGGTTGTTCGGTATAATCATCATATGACTACCCATCTGTATGTTTGGACATCTCTATGCCCTTACCAAGAAACGCAGTACACAACATCACAGATGCTAGTCTCGAGCTCAAGCGACCTTTATCCACGTTTTAGGCGGCTGAATCGACTAGGAACGAATTTAGATCATACAGTGTTTACAAATGAGTTTCAACATCGAATTACGATTCATTTGTATTAAAGTATAATCAAGGTCTTTATCTATGTTTGAAATCATGGGTATACAGATAAAGAAATAACAAACCATGAAATAATGAATTATATTAAAATAAAGATTGTTCTTTACAACTGAGTCAATAAAATCCCTAGTCAACAGTTGACTTGCAGGACATCTACTCTAACACAAATTGATTGCAAGCTTTGCATTGAAAATCTGGTCTGAACCAACAAGTTTTTTCCGCATGCGAATTCTTTTTGCAATGAGTACAAGGAGGATATTTTTCTTTTTTTGCACCTTTTTTTCCTTTATATTTCTTTTCTTTCCCTTTGTATTCTCCATCATTCTTCTTTCCACCGCTTGATTGACCTGCACTTAATCTTGCCATGAATGCTCCCTCATATGCTTCTTCCAGCCTTATGCTTATTCTTTGATCTATGGCTTGAAAATCATTCATTACTTCTGTCAAACTGATAGTTGAGAGATCCCTCGAATCTTCCAGTGATGAGATTTTCGCATCAAATCTCGTCGGGACACTTACGAGAACTTTACTCACTATTCTTCTATCCGACAGATCTTCTCCATGAAGCCTGAGTTGATTCACTATCCTCATTAGCCTGTCCATATATTCCTTTAAAGTTTCAGACTCCCTCATTCTAAGAATCTCAAACTCCCTCCACAAATTAAGTACTTGAATTTGCCTTGCTCTGTCACTCCCTTGGAACTCTTGTTTCAATTGGTCCCAAGCTTGTTTTGCTGTTTCACAGTTCATGATTCTTGTGAAAATAAGTTCTGAAACCGATGAGTGAATTGCAGCCAAACCTTTGTATTTCTTTGCATTTTCTTCACTGTGTTGGTGGATTTGTGCTATTCTAGGATTTTCTCTCAATGATGGAGGGTTTCTACCTGTTTCCACAACATCCCAGAGGTCAAATGCCTTCAAATATGCCTTCATTTTCACAGCCCAAAAAGGAAAATTTTCCCCATTGAAACTTGGAGGTGAAGGAGTAGAGAAACCTTTGAATGCCATTGAGTTTTTTTTTTAAATGTAAAAAACAGTGGTCTGGGAATGAAAAACTTGCTGACCTCTTCTTTATTTTGCAACCTTTATAGATCATAATGCTCTGATATCATGATGAATTTAGAAGAAAAAGGAAAGAGACATTGAAAAGAAACAAGAAACTAATTTTACTTGATATTTATTCATCTCATATAATATTCTAAAGTAAAACAAAGATATATTATTCCATAAATAATATGCAATGATCTGAAATTTATTAAAAAAAAGGTTATCAATGCTTGATTTCCATGAAGGATGTCAACAATCAACGGTGATGACCTAAACAAATAATAGATAGATTAATTAGATATATCATGTAACTTTTGTTATACGATTTCGTATATGTGATCCGCTAGTCCACCAAAATCCCAAAACTGAGGGATTGGGTCGTTTTTCGTGGCCGTCTTAGATCATCAGGATCTTGTCTTACTTAAATCTTAATCTTGTACCAAGAGGAAGTATATATTGGGATCTCCATGAAGCCTGAGTTGATTCAACATACACATTAGCATGTCCGTAGAATCCTTAGTTTCAGAATCACTCATTCTAAGAATCTAAAACTCCCTCCACAAATCCAGTACTTGAATTTGCCTTGTTATGTGTCACTCCCTTGGAACTCTTGTTTCAATTGGTCCCAATCTTGTTTTGCTGTTTCACAGTTCCTAATTCTTTTGAAAATAAGTTCTGAAACCGATGAGTGAATTGCAGACTTGTAGCCAAAGCTTTGTATTTCTTTGCATTTTCTTCACTGTGTTGGTGGATTTGTGCTATTCTAGGATTTTCTCTCAATGATGGAGGGTTTCTACCTGTTTCCACAACATCCCAGAGGTCAAATGCCTTCAAATATGACTTCATTTTCACAACCAAAAAAGAAAAAATTTTCCCCATTGAAACTTGGATGTGAAGGAGTAGAGAAACCTTTGAATGTCATTGAGTTTTTTTTTTCTTTTTTAAGTGTGTAAAAACAGTGGTCTGAAGGAGTAGATAAACTTGCTGACCTCTTCATTTTTTGCAGCCTTTATAGATCATAATGCACCGATATCATGATGAACTTAGAAGAAAAAGGAAAGAGACGTTGAAAAGAAATAAGAAACTAATTTTACTTGATATTTATTCATCTCAAATAATATTCAAAATTAAAACAAAGATAAATTATTCCATAAATACTACGCAATGATATGCAATTTATTAAAAAGGAAAAAGTAACCAATTCTTGATTTCCTTGAAGGATGTCAACAATCAACCGTGATGACATAAACAAATATTAGATAGATTAATGAGATATATCATGTAACTTATGTTGTACGATTTCGTATATGCGATCCGCTAGTCCACCAAAATCCCAAAACTGAGGGATTGGGTCGTTTGTCGTGGCCGTATTACATCATCAGGCTCTTGTCTTACTTAAATCTTGTACGCAAGAGGAAGTATATATTGGGATCTTCTCATTTCTAGTTATCCATAATATATCATTACAGTGTTGTCTTTATCTTCAAGAACAAAATGCAAAATTGAAAAAAATAATCATTATTCATTACTAAATACTGAGGACCCTCAGTCGAGGAGTCTACTGAGATAACATGTCTGGAACAGAGGGAAAAAAAAACTCGTAAGTTTCTGAGTTTTATTAGGTCTCGTAAATAAATACAAACTTATCTCAACTAATGATTTTTCCAAGTCTTGGTCAACTTCCGAATAATGTCTCTTGAATTCTTATTAGTTTGATTTATGGGCTCGTCGAAATCCTGAATTCTTAGTTTCCTCACCTCACTTCCCAAGTTCCCAAATATTCCTAATCATTTGCAGGTAACATATTATAGCAATTGATTATTTAAAATTAAAATATGCACAATAGGTTGATAAGTCTTGGAAAGTAATAACTTTTCCCAACACTTCATTTCACTACAATTATTATAAACATTCATCCCAGACTATGCCTCACAGAGGGTATATAATCAAGATTTATGGCGAATTCACGCCTTTGCCATGAACCTTACAGGAAACGTAGAAAAATATGGATCATACACAATATATAGACGTTTGAAATTGGTTGTCCCTTTTATTCACTTTTGCTAATGTAGTTAGATTGTTGGTTGAAATCGGATGAGGAAAAAGTGAGGCTGGGATTTAATAGTTATAAGAGTGGTAGAGTTTGGTATTACACGAGTTTGAAGTCAGTGCATTTGAATTAGGAGCATATGTACGTGTGAAGATATTATTGAAGTTTCTAATTTATATTCTCATTTTTTAATGAAGTAGTGGATCATTTTCTGGCACAGGAACAATCATTGAAGATTATCTGACAATATTATCTTTTTTCTTGGCCAAGATTACTACTTTAGTGGAATTTCTGCCTGTTGTTCCTGGGGACAGGTTTCTCAGCATGCTTCCACCTTGGCATGCATATGAGCGAGCTAGTGAGTATGCCTCACTTACCTATGGAATCGAGCATGCATACACAACGGTGAAAAATTTAAAGGTACATGTTTTCTTCCTGACTGGACCAGAGTTGCTTTTATCAGCTTTCCTCAATTTTTGGGTTCGAAGATTTTAGTTTGTGTCTGGATTATTTTCATAGATTTCTATTGTAAAAGTAGCATCAGCCTTCTGCTTTGATTGCAGGATGACTTGCGTTGCTATCAACCTCATTATATTGTATCTGTTCCGTTAGTATACGAGACATTATACAGGTAAATCCTCTTGCTTCAAATTCTTATATTATATACGCTAATCAAGGCTGCATGATCAAACTAATGGATCATTAGCCAATGAATATCGAGAAATGTTATGCAATGTCAATTTTGCAGTAGTTCTTTAAACAATTTATCATATACTGTGGGATAGGAATAGAATCAATAATAAGATAATGAATAGTGTAATAAGCTTGTATCCTAATTTTTCCCTGGCATATTGCCTTGTTTACAATACAATGTGTAGTTAGTTTTGTTTGTGTAACATTGTCAAATTTTATTTCTGAAGATTAAATTTCATATTATTACACTTTCGGGTTCATTAAGCGATACTTTTATCTTTAATGTTGTTTCACATTTGTTGTTATTGTGTCCGCATAAGCGACAACATGATGGTTCTATCTAATTTATATCCAAGTATGATTTACGAACCTGATTCATAGATCACTCGAAGAGTATATTGTGTTGTCATTAAAATCAATATTCACACACCTCTCAAAATCAAATGTGGGATGTAGTATTACAGTTATTTATTTATCTTAGGATAGATTCAAGTACATGCAGTTTCTGTTGGATCTCGGTTTTCTCGTGCCCAAAACGCAGCAGAAGTTTAAAAAAAATTTAGATCTTGACATTCAAGATGTATTTGGACACTCGTATGGTTTTATAATTAAACATTCATAGGGAATTTAAATATATACCTTTGGTGAAAGAATCACTAAGCTCCAACTACTCCGGTATAAGCGGACGTAGCTCTTGTTGTAAATCTCTACGAACGATCTTCAAAAACTCCTTTCTTTATTTTTCGAATAGGTCCACGACTAAAAGATTTATTCCTCTTCTAATTTGAACTAGAAAAATTTGAAGATATTTTACGTTAGAGATCAAAAGATCGAGAGGCGGCTCAATCTCTTTAGCAAAAAGGGGGTGGCCGAAAATTTGATGATTGAGGAGTTGTGATTTTCGAAAATCACAATGGGGGTGGAGGCTAGGGTTATGGCTTGCTTATCCCTATTTAAAAATAAGTCATGACCTAATATTCATAATTAACATTAATGGTCTTGATTAATTAATTGGGCTAGTCCAACTAGTTTAATTAATTAATCAAAGTCCATTATGAACTTTAATTATTTAATATGTTAGACTTCTACTCCTACAAGCCCATTAAACACACTTCCCACTATATTTAATTTAATATTTAATAAATTCAACTTTTGAGCTTAATAAATTAAATTTTCAAATTTTATAAATTCAATTCCTTGAATTTATTCTCTCAAAATTTAATTATCATAAATTCAACTCCTTGAATTTACTATAATATAATATAAATTCAACTTCTTGAATTTATTCTCTCAACGGTAACAAATGATCCAGTGCTTGTGTGACCTTCAATGGTTCAGGGATACAACTAGCCATGGTTTCACAACTCTTTGTGATTCAGGACATAATCTTTCATTCGGGCTTACCCTAATTTACCCCATTCTATATATCAACAATTGATTATTAGAATGTCAGAAATCATATTTCTGATTAAACCCATCGAATCATGGTAAGAACGTCTAGTAGCATCGTCCCATGATTCCCTAGGTATCACTGATAGATCCTGCAAGAACCAGTCGATTATGATTAACGTACAGTACGATCCATTCATCTCATATATCCCGATCAAATCTGCAACCATTGGTTCATCGAGGGTTGCATAATAATTCGATAACTATGTGACACATATAAATAGTGGCATCACATGTAATATTGGAGAACTCCTTCTCCAACATGCATCTCATACTATGGCCAGAGATTCCATGCACTATTATTTAATCAGATCACATAGGATATCCACACCCGTAGGTGAGCGGTGAATTCCCGACTACAATGCACTGGCTCCTATATGTGTCGTAACTGTACCCAATCTCGCCACCTGATGACTCTCATGGAGCCGATAAACGTGTCAAAGCACAACCCTAGCATATAAAGCCTTAGTGTTGTCTCAAGTCGTAAGGACTAATGGTGTATAGTCATAACCACAGACTTATCCTCTTGATGTATGATAACCACTTCGAAAGTCCGAGAGAGGGTTGTTCGGTTTAACCAAGAAACGCGGTACACAACATCACAGATGCTAGTCTCGAGCTCAAGCGACCTTTATCTATGTTTTAGGCGGCTGAATCGACTAGGAACAAATTTAGATCATACAGTGTTTACAAATAAGTTTCAAAATCGAATTACGACCCATTTGTATTAAAGTATAATCAAGGTCTTTATCTATGTTGTTTACATGAGTATACAGATAAAGAAATAACAAACCATGAAATAATGAATTATATTAAAATAAAGATTGTTTATTACAACTGAGTCAATAAAATCCCTAGCCAACAGTTGGCTTACAGGGCATTTACTCTAATAATCTCCCACTTGCCCTAGAGCCAACTACCCATAAACTTTAATATCATTGCTTCGCGTTGCTTCTCAAACAATGATCCTGGCAAGGGCTTTGTAAGTGGATTAGCAACATTATCTGCAGAGATGACTCTTTCGACTGATATATCTCCTCTTCCCACAATCTCCCGGATGATGTGGAATTTCCTCGATACATGTTTGGATCGCTGATGAGACCTTGGTTCCTTTGCTTGCGCAACGGCATCAGCGTTGTCGCAGTACACCGGGACTGGATCAACTCCATTAGGAATAATGCCCAACTCTTAGACAAAATTCTTCATCCAAAATGCATCGTTGGATGCAGCAGACGCAACAATGTATTCAACTTCAATGGTGGAATCCGCAACGGTGTCTTGCTTGGAACTTTTCCAAGAGACAGCCGCACATTAAGCATGAATACAAAACCAGAGGTTGATTTCGAATCATCTACATCATATTGGAAGCTAGAATCGGTGTAGCCTTCCAATTTCAATTCTCCACCCCATAGACCCTGAACAAGTTCTTAGTCTTTCTCAAGTACTTAAGAATATCTTTCACGGCCTTCCAATGCATTGGACCAGGGTTCGCCTGATATTTGCTTGTAACACTCAGAACATAAGCAAAATCAGAACGTGTCGATATCATACCATACATGATACTACCAATGGCAGACGCATATGGAATACGTATCATCATCTCTATTTATTCATCAGTTTTGGGACACATATCTTTAGATAGAGTAACACATGACATATTGGTAAGTATCCTCTCTTGGACACTTCCATAGAGAATCGCTTCAGAATGGTATCGATATAGGTGGCTTGGGTGAGCCACAACATCCTCTTTGATCTATCTCTATAGATTTGTATTCCCAATACATAGGATGTTTCACATATGTCTTTCATGGAGAAATTACTTGCTAACCATACTTTAGTTGATTGTAGTAATCCTACATCATTCCCAATGAGTAGGATGTCGTCAATATAAAGTACTATGAATGTCACTGCACTCCCACTAACTTTCTTGTACACGCATGGTTCCTCAGGATTCTTAGCAAAACCAAATTCCTTGATAGTGCTATCAAATAAGAGGTTCCAACTCCTTGACGCCTGCTTGAGACCATTTATTGATCTCTGAAGTTTGCATACATTATGCTCACTTCCTACTGATGTGTATCCCTCAGGTTGAGACATATAAATTTCTTCTTTGATGTCTCCATTGAGGAATGCAGTCATTACATACATTTGCCATATCTCATAGTCATACCATGCTGCTATGACAAGTAGTATTCTAATGGACTTAAACATAGCAACTAGTGAAAAATTTTCCTCATAGTCAATTCCTTGGCTTTGAGTATAACCTTTTGCAACCAACCTTGCTTTGAAGGTCGCTACCTTCCCATCCGCCCAAAGCTTTCTTTTGTAGATCCATTTGCATCCTATGGGAACTATTCCCTCAGGTGGATAAACTAATGTCCAGACTTGGTTTAAATACATAGAGTCCATTTCTGACTGCATGGACTCAAGTCATATGGTTGAATCAGTATCATATATTACTTCTTTGAAATTCATTGGATCACATCCAACACAAGCCTCACCATGGCTTTGTTCATGAAGAAGCGTATATCTTGCAGGTGGTCTAATAACCCTATCAGAACTTCTAGGAGCTTGTACTTCAACTAATGGTTGTTGAGAAATGGGTTCAACTTCTATAGTTGAGGGAGTATCTTGAATTTATTCAAGTTCTATCATCTTGCCTTTTCTATCTAATAAAAATTATTTTTCCAAAAAGATGGCATTTCTTGAAAAAAAATCTTTTGTTTCATGGGGATGATAGAAATAATATCCAACAGAATTCTTTGGATATCCTACAAAGTAACACAAAGTGGATCTACTATCCAATTTGTCTCCCACTGTCTGCTTCACATAAGCAGGACATCCCCATATTCTCATGTAAGTATTTGGGAGTTTTTCCCATCCATATCTCACATGGTGTTTTATCTACTGCTTTAGTAGTGACATTATTCAACAACATTGCCGCAGTTTCAAACGCAAAACCCCAAAACGATGTAGGCAATTCAGTGAATCCTATCATGGATCGAACCATGTCCATCAAGGTTCGATTACGACGTTCAGAAACACCATTCAATTGTGATGTTGCTGGTGGAGTCCACTGTGAGAGAATCCCATAATCTTTTAGATAACCCAAAATTCAGCACTCAAGTATTCTCCACCTCGATCAGATCGAAGTGCTTTAATACTTCTTTCTAGCTGATTTTCTATTTCAGATCTGAATTCTTTGAAATTTTCAAATGCTTCAGATTTGTGTTTCATCAAATAAACGTACCCATACCTCGAATGGTCATTAGTAAAGGTAATGAAGTACGAATGCTCAAATTTTGTGCCAACACTTAGCGGGCCACAAACGTCAGTGTGGATCAAATCTAGTAGACCATGCGCACGTTCCATGTTTCCATTGAATGGAGTCTTAGTCATTTTTCTTTTTAGACAAGAAGCACAAGTAGGTAGAGAATTTATGTCTGACAAGTCAAACATGTCTTCTCCCACTAGCTTGTGCATCCTTCTTTGGGAAATATGACCTAGTCTAACGTGCCATATTTGTGCGGTATTTGGATCTTCTATTTTTCTTTTGTTTGTTATTGTTTTCGTATGCGCTTGGATATTGTTTAACGGAATATCTTTTATCTTTAAATTATAGAGATCGTTTGTTAATTCTTCAGTTCCAATCAAACATTTATTCTTGTAAAATTGCAAACACCTTTTGCAAAAACACAAGAATAACCATCCCTATCAAGCATAGAAATAGAAATAATGTTTTTAACCAATTCAGGAACAAATAAAACGTCTCTCAAAAACAATTTAAAATCATTGTCCAAAATTAAAGTTACGTCTCCAATGACTGTGGCAGCAACTCTTGCTCCATTTCCTAGTCTTAGAAATGTCTCACCATCTCTAAGCCTCTTGTTTCCTCCCATCACCTACAAATCATTGCATAGATGAGAACCACATCAGGTATCCAATACCCAAGAAGAGAAATTAATAGAAACATTAATTTCAATATAAAACATACCATGGCCAGAACGCTTCTGGGCAAGATACTCCGTGCAATTACGCCTCCAATGTCTAGGCTTGTTGCAGTGGAAACAGACTTGTTCTGATTTGTTCGGCTTTGTGGGCCCCGGAGTTGGTTTCTTTTATGGCTTCTTGTTGGGCTTGTTCTTCTTGAGAGGGGCATAACGCTTCTTGCCTTTGTTTGGGGCTCCATATTTCGTACCGGACGAAGAACCAACTAAAAGAACATGCTTTTTCTTTTTAATTGTGGCCTCATAATTAGTAAGTATATTGACCAACTCTTCAAAGGTGACCTCAAGCTTGTTCATATTAAAATAAACCACAAATCCATCGAACGAGGCAGGCAAAGACAACAAGAGAATATCAGTCGAGAGCTCACTAGGAATAACCACGTCGAGTCCCAGCAACTTCTCGATGAGCCCAATCATCCCAACACCATGCTCATGAACCGAAGTCCCCTCTCATAAGCGTGTAGTCATGAGTTCTTTCATAGTAGCATGTCTCTCTGAACGAGTTTGTACATAATACAATTCTTTCAGATGAAGGTGAATGTCAGCAGCATTCACCACCTCCTCGAACCTCCTCTGAAGTTCATTCGACATAGAAGCCAACATGTAGCTCCTAGCTTGAAGATCATGGTCCCACCATTTCTCAAGCTTAGCTAACTCAGTCCGACTAATATCAGGAGCTGCCTCCTTTGGTGGCTTCTTATAAAGCACATACGCAATCCTTTCCGAGTTCAGAACAATCTTTAAATTTCTTAACCAGTCATGATAGTTAGGGTCAGTCAATTTGTTTTGATCGAGAATGATTGAAAGCGGGTTACGAGCAGTCATCGTAAATATACTGAAAATGAAAACAGATAATGGTTACTGATAATTTTAAAATAATTCTAAGATATAAAATATAGATTTTTATTTTATAAATTTCCTTCCCACTATTTTGACATTTCCACCACCCTATGATGAAAAAAGGGAAATCGTATTTCCTTTGTGGGCACGTAGAGTCCAATTAGTCAATTATAATCCCGAATAATATCAACCAATTATAATTTCTAAAAGCTAGAATTCAATTGCATCCCTATGCAACCTCCGTGTGTTTTGCCTCACTTTTAATAAGGACCCAATAAAATGACGCCGTTTATTTTCACGTGTCAAACCGACACATCAATATTGAATTGTAGTAGACGGTCGCCATGAGTTCTCCCAATATTATGAGCCGAAGTCATGGGAGTTCTACTCAATTCACATCATATATCCGGTGGAGGTCACAACTTTCCAGCGTCCAGGCCCTCCCAATAATATGAGCCAAACACTGTCCGCGGGTAGCGATCAACATGCAACCACTGTTGATGGAAGGCAAGGAAAAATTAAACTATTTTAATTTTTACTTTTACGGTTTGATATAAATTTTGAATCATATTCAAAATGAGGGATTTTAATTTTAAAATCGTCTCATCATTTTATTTTAAAATGCGTGTCACGAGTTTGTATGTTTGCGGATTCATGCAACTATATTATTTAATAATATACATAAATGCATACTACTATATATCATTTATATATCATAATATGACATTCAACAATAAATAAATAAGGATGATCGATCACCAAAACTATTAGATCCATGTGAGCCAGACACGGATCTAGGTCCAAAACCTAGGTGAATGCAGGGATGCAAATGCAACAATTACAAGAGCTTCCAATATTTTACATGTCTTCATCTTGTGCATCGGGTCCACCATCTTCCAATCTTGATCTCCCACTATTTCTAATAATTAAATTTAAATAGTCATGGCACATAAGGGATACATCTCATGGGGTGGGAACATGCCATAAACTAGGCCTACTTTAATAATATCAAATATTAACAAAATGAATAAAACAGTAAAATATCCTAGCATACACCTAACACATTGGTCAAGACTCTCGATCATTTTTCATGCATTTAAAATATCTGCAAGCTGCGCTGCGCAGTGCGCCGCGTAGCGTGCGGATGCTCCACATACTGCGCCGCGCTGAGCGCGCACGCTGCGCACGCAGTCCTACACGCGGTCAGTCCGGAACAGTTCCGGGAAGATCCGAAATTTTTTTTTTTATTTCTGGAAAAATATAATTTTATGGTGCATCAATTTTAAAAAAAAATTTGTTGTGTGGCTAGAAACAAATTATTCAATATGATTAAAAACCATATGATATAGAAAAAAACTTGGCTCTGATACCACTGTTGGATCTCGGTTTTCTCGTGCCCAAAACGCAGCGGAAGTTTAAAAAATTTTTAGATCTTGACATTCAAGATGTATTTGGACACTATTATGGTTTTATAATTAAACATTCATAGAGAGTTTAAATTTATACCTTTGGCGAAAGAATCACTAGACTCTAACTACTCCGGTATAAGCGGACGTAGCTCTTGTTGTAAATCTCTACGAACGATCTTCAAAAACTCATTTCTTTATTCTTCGAATCAGGTCCACGACTACAAGATTTATTACTCTTCTAATTTGCAATAGAAAAATTAGAAGATATTTTATGTTGGAGATCAAAAGATCGAGAGGCGGCTCAATCTCTTTAGCAAAAAAGGGGCGGCCGAAAATTTGATGCTTGAGAAGTTGTGATTTTCGAAAATCACAATGGGGTGGAGGCTAGGGTTAAGGCTTGCTTATCCCTATTAATAATTAAGCAATGACCTAATATTCATAATTAACATTAATGGACTTGATTAATTAATTGGGCTAGTCCAACTAGTTTAATTAATTAATCAAAGTCCATTAAGAACTTTAATTATTTTGTATGTTGGACTTGTACTCCTACAAGCCCATTAAAAACAATTCTCACTATATTTAATTTAATATTTAATAAACTCAAATTTTAAGCTTAATAAATTAAATTCTCAAATTTTATAAATTCAACTCCTTGAATTTATTCTCTCAAAATTTAATTATCATAAATTCAACTCCTTGAATTTACTATATCATAATATAAATTCCACTTCTTGAATTTATTCTCTCAACGGGAACGTACAAATGATCCAGTGCTTGTGTGACCCTCAATGGTATAGGGATACAGCTAGGAGTGGGTTCACAACTCTTTGTGATTCAGGACATAATCTTTTATTCGGGCTTACCCTAATTTGCCCCATTCTATATATCAACAATTGATCATTAGAATGTCGGAAATATGATTAAACCCATCGAATCATGGTAAGAACGTCTAGTAGCATCGCCCCATGATTCCCTAGGTATCATTGATAGTGCCTGCAAAAACCAGTTGATTATGATTAACGTACAGTACGGTCCCTTCATCTCATATATCCCGATCAAATATGCAACCATTGGTTCATCGAGGGTTGCATAATAATTCGATTACTATGTGACACATATAAATAATGGCATCGCATGTGCTATTGGAGAACTCCTTCTCCAACGTAAATCTCATACTCTGGCCAGAGATTCCATGCACTATTATTTCATCGTATCACATAGGATATCCACATCCGTAGGTGAGCGGTGAATTCCCGACTACAATGCACTGACTCCTATATGTGTCGTAATTGTACCTAATCTCACCACCTGATGACTCTCCTGGAGCCGGTAAACGAGTCAAAGCACAACCCTAGCATATAAAGCCTTAGTGTTGTCCCAGGTCGTAAGGACTAATGGTGTACAATTATAACCACGGATTTATCCAATCGATGTATGATAACCACTTGGAAAGTCCGAGGGAGGGTTGTTCGGTATAATCAACATATGACTACCCATCTGCATTTTTGGACATCTCTATGCCTTTACCAAGAAATGCGGTACACAACATCACATATGCTAGTCTCGAGCTCAAGCGACCTTTATCCATGTTTTAGACGGCTGAATCGACTAGGAACGAATTTAGATCATATAGTGTTTACAAATGGATTTCAACATCGAATTACGATTTTTTTGTATTAAAGTATAATCAAGGTCTTTATCTATCTTGTTCACATGGGTATACAGATAAAGAAACAACAAACCATGAAATAATGAATTATATTGAAATAAAGATTGTTTATAACTGAGTCAATAAAATCCCTAGCCAATAAATAGTTGGCTTACAGGACATCTACTCTAACAGTTTCTACTTCTAAATTAGTAGATTGTTTACACTAATTATTGTCTAAACTTCAACTATGATCTCCCTTCAGTTCTTGTCTAAAGGTAATGGATTTACTTCTACTCATTTCTTCGTCAAAAATGGGTACCACTTTTTGTAGTCATTAATTATTTTATGTATGCATAAATACTTGTTTCATGTGCATAGATTTACATCCCATTTGGCCTTTTAAGCCTATCATATTTCATGATAATTGTTTGGTTTCATGGATTGCAGCGGGATTCAAAAGCAAATCAGTTCAAGTTCTACGATTCGTAAATTTGTTGTTCTGCTATTCTTAAGGATCAGTTTTGCATACATGGAGGCCAAACGAATTTATGAGGTTGAACTTAATCATCTTCCTTTCTGTTGGTGTTGGCTTTGGAACTCGTTCTACGAGTATTTATTTTCCTAAGTACCAATATGATAACTATCAATCATCAACTCCACAGTTTAAGTATATTGTCCCTCGTGTTCAATATAACAGGAGTTTATGATCATTATATTGATGATCTTAACAACTTTCTTTCTTAAGCGACGCGACGCATGTGTTTTTGAAGATTTATATACTCTAGTGACATATTCCCATAATAGCATATATGGTTGATCGGTATTTAGAAATTTATTACCATATTATTTTTAACGGTTTATCACTCTCTTCCTTCTTTTTCTTGTCATAGGGGAAATGCCTGAGCACAAACCTGGAGCAACCTCCTTACCTTGTTTCTATTTTTGACTGGTTGTCGGCAAGGATAGTCGCTGCAATATTGTTGCCATTACATATGATGGCAAAACAAATTGTCTACAGTAAAATTCATAGTTCGATTGGCATTTTAAAGGTTAACCATATTGTCTGTTGTGATTTTACTCCACTGCATCTGTGATAGGACAACATTACACGGGTCATAACAATTATTACTTTTATCTGAGCCCCATTGCATTTTTGTGGGAAAGATGCAAAATAAATGATAGAAAACTAATATTCTTGCCAACGTCGACCAAAATCATCCTGTAAGAAAAATAAAGGCGAATTTTACCTTTGACATTTTGCAGGCTGGTATTAGTGGAGGTGGCAGCTTGCCTTCACAAATAGACAAGTTCTTTGAGGTTAAAAATATTTTGCTCTTGTAATTGGAAATATAGGGGATTGAGTTGTATTGTTTGTCTTACTCTATCCTAATAACGCAGGCAATTGGCATAATAGTTCAAAATGGATATGGCCTAACAGAATCATCCCCTGTCATTACGGGTCGAAGGCACAGTTGTAATGTAAGAAAAATATTCGACACACACACTTGTATTAATGCAACTTTATGTAGTTTGAAATTAAGTAGCAGATTCTGAAACAAGGAAATTTCTGAGATTTTTTAATGATGTACAATGGGTGCTTAGTGAAAACAAAATGCTGCAGGACAACCAAAACTACCATCTAAATTGGTCATTCCTGGGGAATTCCACCCATTCACCACTTTTTTCTTAGACAACAACCATGAACTTATTTCAAACATATAAAAAAATTAAAATCATATTGTGAAGCGGTTTTAAAATGACTGCATTACTGTCTTTCTTGGTTCTTTAGCTGTTAAAGGATGATGTCATATGATGCATTGTTTGTTGGCTTATGTTATGCATCTTAACAATTTCACAAACGGAATTCATGAAGGTTCTTGGTTCAGTTGGACATCCTATTCGGAATACGGAAATAAAAGTTGTAGATGCTGAAACAGATGATATCCTTCCTTGTGGTTCGAAAGGCATTGTTAAAGTTAGGGGTCCGCAAGTGATGAAAGGTTACTACAAGGTTCGTTTTTAAATCTCCTCTAACTATAAATAGCAAATGTTGTTCTACCATGATAGATATAGCATTTGGTATAGAAACATAAAACCAAAATATACATATATCGACCTCAGAGTCTTATGTTTCCGTTGTTTAATACTTCAATATTTGATGTTCCTGGAGTATATAAATCTAAATAGATTAGTTTGATGGGTTAAATGGCCTGCAAAAATTATGTACTTCAGAAAAATATTCTTCAAGAAACAGAATTGTGATGAACTCGGAAATGATACGTCTACTAGACAAAAATCTAATTGGGTGTTCTTTTGGAATTGGACTTGCTATTTCAGAACCCATTGGCAACAAAACAAGCTATAGATGAGAATGGATGGCTTGATACAGGTGATATTGGGTGGATATGTCCTCCTCATTCTAGGGGAAGAAGTCGGAAAGCTGCAGGTGCGATTGTTCTAGCAGGACGTGCGAAAGATACAATAGTACTTTCATCAGGTATATTGAAATATTTCTGACTTAGTATGTATGATTTCCAAGATGATACGTTTGTTTTCAAGATTAAATTAATGGTTTAATAAAAATTTGCCGAAAAACACAACCATTCAGTTCACTTTAGCATAAAATATAAAAAGATACTCAAAACCTTTCTTGGAAATTTCCATTTCAAGGAAAACAAAATCAGTAAGTTTCTTGACGTCGTGGCTCATACCAAATTGCTAAAATAGGTGAAAATGTCGAGCCATCGGAGATTGAAGAAGCTGCCCTGAGAAGTTCCCTTATTCAACAGATTGTAGTCTTTGGCCAGGTAAAATCTTCTGTAACCTGAACTTTTCGTCCCTGTCAATGTAACTTACCGAAAGAATGAGACAGTGTTATTTATCTTCTATGATATAACATATGACTGAGATGCATAGGATGAACGACGCCTTGGAGCTCTGATTGTCCCAAACAAAGACGAGATTCCATTAGAAGCTAAAAGTTTGTCGGTGGATTATTCTGATACCTCAGAACTTAGCAGGGGACAATTAACCAACCTTATGCACAGGGAATTGAAAAAATGGTAAGAGAAAATAAATCATCTTTAAGAATACTTTAACCAGCTAGAAATAAGGGCTTCTACAATGAGAAAACAATGTTCATTTTCTTGAGATTATATATCATTCAAGGCTAATGATCATATGGATGTTCCTTTGAGCAAAATTGCCTCCGAGGTTTAAATCTTCTGTAATATTTTGTAATGAAGTAATTTCAGCTCATCCCCCACGATTCTTGTTTCTTTCAAATTGGTAACATTGCAGGACTGCAGACTGTTCATTCAAAATCGGACCAATACTGGTGATTGACGAGCCTTTCACGGTAAGGTTACACCAACATTGTCATCAACGTTTTATTGACTACTTTTTGTGAAAATATCGGCATTCATTTTGGATCCACTTGCAGATCGATAATGGTTTAATGTCTCCAACCATGAAAATTCGACGAGACAAGGTTGTGTCTCTGTACAAAGAGCAAATAAATGATTTGTACAAGTGACTTGACTGCATAATATATGGTGTTGAATGCATAAAAAAAAAGTACATTTTTTTTTGCAGTTTCGTGTATTTACTTGTAAAATGCTTTGGTTGCTGTCAGAAAATTTTACAACTGGCTTTGTGAAAGATTGCAAACAAGAACATTCTTGTATGGTCTAGTATATTTGCTAATATTTGTGATGCATATTTTGTAATACCAATCTTTGTAAATTATTTTAAAAAAATTTAATTTTAGTAATGTACCATAATCAAATATCAGAATTGGCTACAATTTTTAATTTTAGTAACGTACTGAATCCTTTGTCGCATTGTGTTAGCTGTTCATAATCTAAACAGTACTTATAGAAAACAACGTAAGACATTTTATTGAAGTTTATAGCAATACTAGCCACACTAAAAGATGGCAAAATCGTTTTAATATGAATAAAATAATCAATTTATGCTAAATAAGCCACAATTTTATATGGACCTCACATACAAAACAACGTAAGACATTAGATCTAGTAATAACAATACCGTGAATATAATGAATATATTGGAACATTTCATGTTCGCAATCTTGATTTTGATGTTAACAAAACTTGTTATTGTGTTTCTAACATATTTACTCAAGTATGAAGTTATTAAAACAAGAAGCAAGCTGAAACTGAATTCTGCACAAACTGAATTTCTGGCAAGTTTCAGTATTTTGATGATATCTCTCAAGTGGTTGATTCATATGACAATCTGCCAACCTGACTTATCAGAAAACTCAATTTTGAAACAAGTCGTATTTCACGTCAGTTGGGCAAAATCGAATGTTATCAAGGTCTAATAGATCGCTGAATTACCGAACTGATTGCACGCAAATAGCAATCAGTTGGGTTTGAGCAGTTGCAGTATTTTGCTCATATCTCTTAGCTCGGTTATTGAAATGAAGCAATTCAGTATGCGTTGGAAAGATAAGACGATGATCTACAAATCATATTCAGAAGTCAAAGTCTGAATCGAATCTTAAGATGCTGATAAATGACGATAAAACTGCTAGTTTGGCACAAATTGAAATCAGCTAGGTTGATTTCAGCTGACCAACTGAACTGAACTGAACCAGCTGCTGCTGAACAACTGAAATTATAATGGCCTCATAATTCGTGCTTGAAAATTTGCGGAAAAATTTAAAATTTTCTCTTTAATTAATTAAAAGACCTAATTCATAAATAAACTGATAAATAAAGTTAAATGTTTAAAATAGCAGCGGAAGTAAATATTTGTTTGCAAAATAATAATTTAAAATAATCCAACAACGATGAAAATGTTTGAGCATAAAAATGGTAAATGCTGAAGATGAGGTCCTCGGGTTCCACTACTGCCGACCCTCGATAACTCACTGGTCCCCGCCCTCGGTCTCGACTTCATCAGTACCTACAACAATCAAGTCTAGTGAGTCTAAAGACTCAGCATGCATATATCATAAATAACAAGTAATAATAATAAAATCGCATGCAAAGTGAAAATATCATGTCATGAGTCATTTTAATACTTGCATAACTGAACTGAAAATCGTATCATGAATAATTATAAATATGTGCATAACTGAACTGAAAATCGTAAGTGAAATGTTTGCTCCGTAGAGCCCTGTCATAAAATAGCATGTAATAATTTTTCTGTTGAGATTATGTTATACACAAGTGGTCCCTAAACTGAACTGAACTGAACTGACCGGTAACTGACGACCGGTTGAAATAATAATTGTCTGATCAGACTAATGCCACAGTATACTAGGTGGTACAAAACTGAACTGACCGGTAACTGGCGACCGGGTGAAGTAATAATCTCATGATAGTAAAGTGACCACAAGCAATATCGCATAAATCTCAAAACGAATATTTTGCACGTAATATAATCAAATAACGTAATTAAATATCCTGTATTTATTTTACCAAAGGGGTTGGATCGTTTCCAGGCTCGCTGCGACTTAGATGTAACAAGAAAAATATGCAAATGATTTATTTGACCAAACTATGTAATTGAACTCCCAAAAACGAGACAATTACGCCCAATGACTTAGTATTTAATCATGACTCCGTGCCAACCCGAACCATCATTTAGTCATGATTAAAATACGTCTAAAATGATGAAATGATGCTCCTAAAATGGTACAAGTCGAAACTTTGGTGAATGGAGGCCAAAACATGAAACGCTCTTTCGAGAGTCAATTTGGCATATTGTACCGTAAATTCTAGTACGACCTCTAAAATTAACCGAATCACAAACGGCCAAAAACATGACCTTTCTAACTTGATGAGGTACTGTCCAGTCCAAGTCCATAGGCTAAAAGCCAACCAAGAACTCAAACGAGCCTCTGAATCGATGCACCACTTGCTGTCAACAAAATACAGCTGCAGCGCTTTCGTTTCCTTGCGTCGTTTTCGAGGCTAATGGCCATTGGGGCTTGAACCACTGACCAGAGCCTCTTACCAACATCCTAGGGTATGGTTTGAACCATGGCTAAGGGCCCTAGGCCAGCCACAATTCAAACCTCACCATGAATCATCCGAAACTCCAACCCGAGAGGCCAACCTGCGCGCGTGGGGAGGTTTGCTTTGTTTGCTGACATGGACCTTTCCAGTGGACATTTGATTGACCATGGCAAGATCTAGACATCAAGAGGTATGGTATAAACCGTGGCTAAGGGCTAAAAAGCCAACCAAGATCCACACCAACACCATATACCCGAAACTCACACATGCAGAAAATAAACGAAGGGGCTCGTCTTGTTTTGTTTTGAAAAACCGATGCAACCATGGACCAAGCCTTGAAAGGACGACTTGGTCACGTCTTAGACAAGCCAAGGAGAGGTTCTAACCATGGATACAGCCCCTAGGGCAGCCAAGATCAGAATCTCCACCTTAGACAATACACACGCAAATTTCAAGACACAAAGTGACATGCTTGTTGAGTTGCTGTCAAAACTCTATCTCCAGCATGTAGGGGCTGGAATCAACGTTCTTACATGACCCTAACATGTCCTAGTACATGTCTAGATGCAGCCTCGAGCCCCTGGGATCGAGCCAACCACCTGAAACTACAAAACCAATAAAAAACGTGAAGCATGAAGGGGAAAAAAATCTGTGCAGAATTTTTCTTTGAAAGTTGCTGTCCAAATTCGGTTTGCCATGGAAATCATGATCATCTAATGTTCAAAAATATTATTATGACTTGATTGAAGAGAAACGAAGGACATATACATGCCTGGAAATTTTTGTTTGAAAAGAAAACAAACTAGGAGACGACACGGCGCGGCGGAGACGGAATGCTTCACTTTCTTGCTTCTACTTTTCTTGTTTTTCTCTCTTATTTACTCTAGGAGGCTCACGATTTTTCTCCCTAATTTTCTTTTGAATTTCGGTGATATGGTGAGGGAGAGAAGTCTAGGAATTAAATGGAAGGTTGCAAGATAAAAAGGAAGAGAATAACCTTGCTATCTTTCTTGTTTGTGAGATAAGAAAATAAGAATGATATCAAAAGATTTGAAGGATGATTAAGGGGTGCACTTGGTCGACAATTAAGTCTAGGGACAAGGGAGAAATTGCTTAATTATTTAATTGTTGGTGATTTAAAAGTGGGGGAAATTATCTACCAAGAAAGATTATGGAGATGAATCAAGGGAAATGAGTTGTCAAATATTTTTGAATTTAGAATCGTGATGGCAGAATTTTATTAGATAATTGGGGAGAGAATATTGCTTAATTATTAATTAATGAGGATTTAAAATGAGAGGATTACCTATGCCATGAAAGGATTAAGGAAAGGTATCAAAATGGAGAGTTGCCAAAATTTAAATCCTTTAAAGTGATATGGCCGAAAATTACAATAAAAATAGAGGAAAAATGTAGAGCCCAAAATCAGTACACGTAAAACACATGCATTTATTTAAATCGTAAAAATATTTATTTAAGTTTAAAAGGAATTTTTTTTATTTAGATGCATGATTTATGAAATTGTATTATTTGAGTTCCAGTTTTTCAGGCAAATACAAGAGTCCGGACCGGGGATAGGAATTTTTAAGTTATGGAGTATTTTATTCTATGACAATTAGTATTTTTATTTCCCCTTAATTGTTGTGCAACTTTTGTAAATTTAAGAATATTTTATGTATCAGTTTTCAAGCCTCGAGTAGTCTAAAATTTTATTTGGACTACACCATATAATGATTAATTAGTTTAAACCAAATCAATATATTTAAATTATCCCTAAACTACCCTAAATCAATCCCACTTGCCTCCAATTTCAAGACTTTGGCCAAGTCTTCTCCGGAAGAAAATCCACATGCCCATCAATTCTCCTCCATTTCCCCTCATTTATTTCCCTTCTCTCCTCAAGGGTTCTTGAGCTCCATTTCCATCTATTCTACCATTTGAGAATAGCAAGAAGCTCCAAATTTCTTCCTCGTGTCCGGATCGTTGAGATTTGCAAGATTTCCTACGTTTCAAGACCAAAGGCATGTATATTCTTTCGTTTTATGCATCGATCTCGTCATAGTAGATATTTTGATGTATGTTATGCGTGAAAGTTTAATTGTTATGAGAAAAGTTTGAGCGATTATGCATTGAATCGATTTCTGAAACATTTTGGATCTCAAAACATGAGTTTGCTGTCATTTTAAAAACTGCGACTTTTTGGTCGATATTCTGGAAAAACTTTCAACATATAAAATGTAGAACTTTTTGAGACCTTCGATTTGACAGTAAATTCAAAATATTTCAATAAGAAATGATTGAGTTATGATTGCTTTCGTGGGACTGCTCAAACCGCAACTTTTATGAAAATGTGTTCTTGAAGTTTTATTGTTGCAGGCTTCGTTGAGGATCGACGGGTGTTTACTGCTGTGTCTAAGCATGTTGAGTATGATGTTGAGATGGTTTTTGGTGTGTCGGTTCACATCGATAAGCACTTGTTTGCATTAGAAGTCGTATGCGTTTTGGTGTCAAATGGCATGTTCACGGATTGTGTTGCGTTGCTTGTGATGCATAGTTGTTTTTGGGTATTTGTTTGAGTTTGAATAAGTGCCTTAGCATCCTAGGATGGGTCTTGAGGTAGGATTAAGTCACAAGTTTAGGGAATTCCGTTTGTTCACGATTACAGCACCTACACGGACCCGAAGCCGGACCTGTACACGGAGTCCGTGCCATTTTTCCTTCAAAATGCGAATTTCCCGCATGTACCCAGACCCCTACACGGGGTCCGTGTACCCCTTTTTTTATAAAAAAAAAAAATTTTTTTTTTTAAAATTTTGAGTATAAAATATAGGATGTGTTTTATGATTATGAATATAAATATATGATTTATTTTGTGGTTGTGAATATAAAACATATGATTTTGTTTGGGGTTCAATATCATGGTTTAGTACGATTATTAAACGAGGTCAAGTCTCGAGTGATCTAGAATGTCATAAGCTATTTATTTATTTCGGTGGCGAGCACGAATATCTACGTCTAAGCTATGAAAGATAAGTGTTTGAACTCATGTTAGTATGTGCAGCAGTGGCCCCAAGTGTGATCCAACGAATCCCTCAATGCCAAGTAAGTATGTTCGACGTGCAAAAAGAAAATACTTTTAAGTTTTTGAGGTATGCTAAATGTCTTGTGACCAAATTATGAACGGGTTTGGAAGTCGGTGAACGTGGCCGAGGACCTCTCCACCCCGGTAAAGTATGACCGGGTTTAGATCAGGATTGGAAAATGGTAAAGCATGACCATGGACCAATCTCCCCGTTAAAGCATGAACGGGGATCTCATGTATGTGGTAGTGGACTCTCCCTGCCAGCCCAGTACTGTGGTTTAGTCTGATCAGGCACATTTATGTATGGGTCACTTGCTTTGAAACATATCTCTACGCAAAATGATTTTATGTATGCTCAAGTATGTGTGATGCAATCATGTTTAAGAAAAGTTTTACGATGATGGCACGTCTACGTTTATGCTATTACGTTCAAGTTCAAGTATGTTTATGCTATTACGTTCAAGTTTCAAGTATGTACGCTCTATTTTAAAGATGCATGTGGTTTTATTACGTATTACTTGTTATTATCAATTTATACATGTTGAGTTTTTAGACTCACTAGACTTGATCGATGCAGGTGAGGATGACTTTGACGAGACGAGGGGTGGGGACCAATGAGCCGGCTTGGACTGAGCAGGAGGCTAAACCCGAGGACCGCCCATGTTTTTAAGACATTATGCAATGTTTCAAATATTCTGATTTCATGTTATTGTGTACGATATTTAAATAAGTGTTTTTAAGTGTTTTTAGAAAACTTTATTTGTGATATTTTCACTGCAAATATTTTAAATGATCAGTTTATTATTATCGCAATTTGAAGGTTTCTATTTAAATAAGAAAATTTTTATTTTTCCGCAAATTTTAAAGTACGTTACAAAAAATATTTCTTAAATCTTGTATTTTAATTCATTAAAGTTTTATCTACTCATTAGATATTTTAGTGAATTAATAAATTNTGCTCGTTTATTGGAATGAAGCGATTCAGTATGCGTTGGAAAGATANATATTAAATTAACTTATTAATTATCTAGAATAAATTCTAGGAATGTTTTGTTAATATTAAATTTTAGCTCAATACTCCAACTCCAGTCCGGCCTCACTTATTTAACTGAAAAGGTAACAATTAAACTACTACATAAAATAATTAAATTTAAAGAAAAGAATTTAAATACTCATGCAATAAAAATCATTTTAATTTAAACATTAGGAGTTATGCATGGCTTATACGTAATCTGATTTACGGGTTCTACAGAAATGAACTAAACCACCAGCTGAAGACCAGTTGAACTGAACCAGTTGATCAGTTGACCAGAGTTGACCACTTGGGAAAATGTCCAGCAAGGCGAATTTGACCGTTGCAATCTCAGAAACAGTACAGAAACTTTTCAAACGGTCATATTCTTGTGTCTAACGTATATATCATTGTTGGAGCTTATAAATACAACATCTTGAAGATCAAAGAAGAGCTTTTGAAGAGGATTCAAAGCATGAGTAGTTAGCATGAAGAAATCAGCTAGTTGAGAGCACAAGCCCTTGTGTGAGGATACATTTTATATGTACACTGTAACTGATAAATTCCTCACACACAATCACTCACACATATACAAGAGAGTAGAACTTCAAAGATTAGTTGACTGAGTCTTGCACAAAGACAATAAACTTGTGTAGTCTTTGCATATGAAACATTAAATAATATGCTGATTTTGAGGTGCTGCCTACAATCTTGAGTGCTAAGAGTTCAGTTAGGCAGTAGTGTAAGTCTTAAGCTTAGTGGGTGTCTACAAAGAGTTGTATAAATCAAAGTCTGCTAGTGAATCCTTCCCAAGAGGAAAAATGCGTGACGTAGGAGCATTTGAAGTCTCCGAACATCCATAAAAAAATTCGTGTCTATTTATTTATTGCATTTACTTATTATTTTCACTGTTTTGAAGATGCATTGTTGAAGCATTTTATGTGTTCTTCAAATACAAAAATATTTAATCGGTTTCTACGAAGAATTACAAATGACTTTAAGGCTTTATTACAACAAACAACCTTAATAAAGGTTCGAATTAAAGATTACTCTTCAAATCTTTAGCTTTAAGCAGTAAGCTATGAGCTCCGTTTTTCGTAAGCCTTTAAGGTAAGTTTAGATCTTTCCAAACTAGGATAAGTAAACCACTGTTTATAAACAGGATTAATTTCTGGATCTTTCAATTGATTTTCAAGAACCTCAATTTGAGATTTTATTAATTTAATTTTCTTTTTCAACTTTAAAATAAAATTAGCAGATGACATGATATAATCGAAAAGTGGTTCATAAATATAATCATAAGACATAAACTTACATGACTTTGCAGATATAAAGCTTGAGAGAATTCTTCGGAATATCAAATTTTGTATTAAGAAAGAGAAAGTACTATTCGGTGTGTGGATCACAAAGGGCATTCACTCCTTAAATAATACAAACTATTAAACAGTACTACCACATAGAGTTTGACACATACACAATAAAAGATACAGACTCAATAATACACACCAACAATGCAAACTTTTTACAATGGACTTTTAGTCGTGCCATCCAGCTCATTTCTCACTGGTTATGCTCTCAATAATGCGAAAATATCATCATCCCCATCATAAGGGTCCTGTGCATCTTGATCTTGATCAGTCATAGGTGTGTCATCTTCAGTTTTCTCTTTTCCTTTTGAGGACGATGCTTGAGTTTATAAATTTGATTTTTCACCAAATACTTCAGAAAACATAGAAGTAATGGTATCTTTATCCAAATGTTGGAAAAGCTCTTTAAGTAATGTGGTCTGAGTTGGGGTGTCATGATTTAAATTTTTCATAGTCTCCCTGGCTGGTCCAAGAGCTATTACCCCCTGTCGATCATAGACTTTTCCTGCCGCAAAAAAGTCCTCTTTTCCCCACCATTTGATTAAAATTTTTCTGATTAAGATGGTAGGGGCAAATTTGATTTCAAACTTTTCCTTAGCCATTTCTTGTAGTCCATATTCCCATCTTATATTCCAGGGAACATTATAATTAATGGCAAATTGAATCATGGCTGTTAACCCGTCAAATTGTGTATTTGTTTGTTGGAACTTAATCCATATGTTTTTAACATTTCTAGGAAGAATAGAGGGCATTACCCCCATGAGAAAAAGAAGGTTTTAAAAAAAGTAGGTATGAAATGATGAATATCATCTAATTGGAATTTTATCCACCGAGAATGTTTTCTTTGAGAATTCTCGTATAAAAGAATTGTATCCCATGCCATGATATAATCATGATAATTGAACATATTTGGCATTGCCTGAAAAGTGTTCAATTGTCTTGCTTGACCAAGGGGCAAACCTGTAAGGTCCAGGAATTTAATTCACGTAACCTGACTGCATGCAATCTAGGATTTTATTTTAAATTATGTGTCTAATTATTTAATGTATTTAATGCATAATTCATGCATGATAGGATCTAATTCATGAAATTTTCATAAGTTCATACATTAGAGTTTCTATGTGCATTTCACGTCCGAACGAGGACGGAGACCGGAGAATTTTCAAGAAAATTATGTTTATTACATGATTAATTTTTATTAATTAAAATAAGGTGTTTATAAGAGTATTTTGAAAAAAATGGGATTTTATTGGGTAATTTTACCCGTATGATTTTTATTTTTAACGGTACGTGAATTTTATCGAATCAGGGGACTTTTTAATGGTTCGGCTAATATTTTCAAAATCTTTCTGACACGAAATATTTTTCTGGAGTGAGTTTTGATTTAATGAGCCCACTTTTGGACTTATTTGGCTTATTTATTTATTTTTTTAACCCTTAAATAAAAATAGAGGCCATTAGCTAAACTATTATCTAGCTAATTAACTCCTAATTATTCCCTTAACTCCCCACTAACCTAATCACCCCTCATCAGCCGCCCACTTCCCTCCACTCACATTCATCTTCGTGTATTGCTGCTAAGAAAATTTCGGTGATATCATTTTTTTCACTTGAAGCAAAAGTTTGCTCCTTGGCGGTGGTTCCTCGATCGTTTTCCTACAACAATCATCAAGGGACGCTTTGTACTTGTTCATTTCTGCATCATACACGTTTATTATGTTAGTGATCATATCTGTGCATGAAAAACCTGATCTAGCCTTGTACATGAGAATTTTCTCGGTTTCCATTTGCTTATGGTGTTTTCTTGTCCAACTCTCACGTTTTCCTGGTTGCTGTGCAAGGGGCTGATGCTGTCGGTTGTTAAGGGCTATAAAACGGTGTCAAGAAATTGTCTTGGGGTTTAGAACCTTGGGCAGATCGTGCAGGGTGAGGGACCGAGACCAAGGTTTCAATAGGTTGGCTCGATCTTTGGGTTTCTAGCGTGCAGGGTGGAACAAGCGAAGCAGGGGCCTAGCTGAGCCTTAGACCAGACCATGGTGGGTCTGAGACGGGGCTTGGAAGAGCTTGGCTCGTGCTGGAACCATCTCCAAGCGCTGTGAATCGAGTTGGGTTCGTTTGGTGTCTTGGGGGAGTATAGCGATCGGGTGGTCTACTCCTGTTGCATGGGGCTGATGGCGTGGGTGCAGTAGGTTCAGGAGATGCCTAGAGTGGTCTAGGTGTGAGTGGTTAAGGGCTGGTTACGTTAGTGGAAGGCTAGGACGCAAGTTTCGAAAGGGAGTATAGGGTGGGCATTCTTTTGGAAGGGCCGAGACTTCAGCAGCATGCTGGAATTTCAGCCGTGGGTTTGGGGTACCTAATGACATTGTTTTAGGACCTATTAAGTGTTTTTAAGATATAGTAAAAATTGGAGGAAATTTGGGTAAGTTTCGAGTCGATTCGGGTTAAAACCGGGACCCCGGTCCAAGTTTTAAAACGAATCGGTTAAGTTGTAATATGGGCTCGAGTTTACGTCTAGGAATTCTTATAAATATGTTTTGGGACATTTTAAGGAGTTTGGTTGTAATGCCCGATATGTAATTACTGTAATCAGAAGTGGATTAATTAACAGTATTGAGATTGTATGAGCTCGAGTTGGGTAGCCAGGCGTCGGTACACCAAAAGACTACTCTTTTGTACAGAACCTGTAGTGCCCGAGCGGTAGAAAATGACCGCCCGAGCGCCAGTGCATCACAAAAGAAGAATTCAGACAGAAAGTCTGGCGTCCGAGCGGTTGAAAGTTACCGCCCGAGCGCCAGAGTAGAACAATTTAGAGCTCAGACAGAACCTTCCACGCCCGAGCGGTAGTTTTTGACCGCCCGAGCGTCGACTGAAATTCAAGAAGAATGTGCCACGTTTCTCTGGCATGCAACTTGTGATATATATATGTTTCATGCCTTCAGCAATTATCAGAAAAGAAGAAAAACGAGAAAGGGTCAGAAGAATTGTGTGAAAAATCGTTACGCCTTTTATTTGAGGAAATTGAAGTTTACGAAATATCCGGCCGTCAGAATTTCAATCCAATTTCAGTATCGTATTTCTATGGACGAGAGCTTCAACTAGACGTAAGTTTTATTGAATTTTGATATGGTTTGAAATTATGGTATTGTCTGAATCGCATAGGATTGATATATGATGTTCTTGAGATATTAGAAATCGAGAACCGAGAGCAGATTGAAGAACAGATTGGTTATACATTTGTTATGATTTTTCAGAGATGGAATTGAGATTATTCAGATTTCTGATATTATAGATTATATTGGATATTGGTTATGATATGTAATTGATATATATTGTTGTCTGAGTTGACGGGGATATCAGGACTATACTGTTATGCCGTCGAAACAGAATTAGATTGAGTATTCATCAGAATGAGTATTGATATAAGTTGTATATTGATATTGTTCCTATTCGACACGTCATTTCAGATTGGTATTGACAGCTTCGAATTCAGGACTTCGACTTCGTCAGAACTACGAAAAGAAAGGTATAAATCAATGTTAACCGGGAGATCGACTTGGGTCAGACTAGACTTGAGTTTCCCTAAATCACATACTTGTATGTTATTGGTTTCATACCTGTATATCGTTGAATGAATATGCTTAGTCTATTGATTTATAGAAAAGCAGAGAATAGTAGATAGCTATTGAGTGAGAGTCACTGACAGAGGTGCCAGATTATGACAGAGTAGTCACTGGCCCATTGCACATTGTCAGAATAGGCATTGGCGGATATGCTAAGTCTATGGCGAATATTCCAAGACACTGGATATTTGATTTATATCGATGTTGCTTAGAAGGGGATCGATTCCTATCGCTGAGATTCGATATATGTGTTAATGTCCAGGAACCGGGATCCCGAGAATAGAGATGAATCGAGTCTGAAATGACGAGCCAAAGAGTTTTATCTGTATTCACTAATGTGACATAAATTATGATTCATGTTCTTTGATACATGGTTTATGCTTTTACATATGATTTTATGTATTGTATTGATTCATTGTTTATACTGGGATTTTATTCTCACCGGAGTTATCTAGCTGTTGTCGTGTTTGTATGTGTGCATGACAACAGGTGGGACAGGGTCAGGGTCAAGAAGAGGATGAGAGAAAGGACAAGTTAGCGTGGTGATCCGGATCAGAAGTAGTTAGGTTTCAGCACTTGATATATAGTAGTTGAACCCTAGTATCGTTTGTTGTATGCTGTACAACACTTGTACTTTTATACTGATGTGTATACTAGACTGATTCCATTACGTTCGGAATTTTAAAAAAAAAATTTAGACCTTGTTTATCTTAAATGATTGAATTATTCCCAAAGAATGATTAAGACATGAATTAACGTCCGGGTCCCCACAGCAGGTGGTATCAGAGCAGTAGGTCCCTGAGATTAAACTAGAACAGAGCAGTAGGTCTAGAACTGTAGGTTCAGTAGACTGAAATAAAAGCTAGTGAGCGGGGTAGATTGAGTTTTCTTTCCTGCTTTTGTGTGCTAGCATGATTACTGCTTTTATTATTACATGTTTACCTGATTATTTGATTTGATTGGTAAACTGTATTAATTGAGAATGAATCAGAACCGATTCTTGATCAGCAGTAAGATGATCGGAGGGGGGACTGAACTGAAACAGATTTGTTGTATTGGGTTACTAATCCTTTTGATAATCAGATATGCCTCCCCGAAGAGTACCGGAACAGAGCAGTACTTCGGCTAATCCGATGGATGTGACAGCAACTCCGATGGAAACGCTACTGAAGAGATTTCAGTCGTTCAAACCGCCAACCCTGAAAGGAACAAAGACTTCTGTTGACTGTGAGTGTTGGTTAGATGACATTGAGATGCTATTTGATTCGTTGGATTACACTGATGAGCGGAGAGTTAAATTGATTGGGCACCAGTTGCATGATGTTGCAAAGAATTGGTGGATCACGACAAAGAGAGCGTTGGAGCATCGAGGTACGAATATCACTTGCGATGTCTTTAAAACTGAGTTCTATCAGAGACTTTTCCCAGTGTCGTACAGGAAAGACAAAGGGGCAGAGTTTGCAAATTTGAGACAGGGTCAGTTGAATATTGAAGAATATGTGGCCAAATTCTCAACATTGCTCCGCTTTGCTCCTCACGTTGCCAAGAATGATGAAACTGTTGCTGATAAGTTCATAATGGCCTGAATCCCGAGATTTTTACATTGGTGAACACAGGGCGACCGAATAACTTTGTTGATGCCCTGAACAGAGCAAAAAGAGCTGAAGCTGGTCTGATGAGACAGAAAGGAGCTTCGTATGTTCCTACAGCATCGAGACCACAACAACCACCTCCCAGATTTGAGAGTGCAGTAGCAGTGGTGGGAAAAAAGATTATCTGAAAGCCAGAGGAAAACAGTTTAAGAAGTCTGGCAGCAGGTCTTCTAGCTCCAGTGGTTCACGACAGAGCCAGAGTTATACCGGATTTTACTGCAGAACTTGCGGAGGGAGACATCCCACTGAGCAATGCCAAGGAGTGATTGGTAGTTGTCGTATCTGCAGACAGCAGGGACACTTTGCCAGAGTTTGTCCACAGAGAGGTTCCCAAGGATCCCATGGAGCAGAATCAGTTGGATCAGTGGCTCAAACTGATAAAAGATCATCAGCTGTACATTCTTTCCAACCACCACCATCCACCCAGTCACAGCAGAGGCCAGGAGGAAGCCAGACAGTTAGCCAGCCTCGTAGACAGCAGGCCAGAGTATTTTCTTTGACAGAGGAGCAGGCTCAGGAAGCACCAAACGATGTTGCTGCAGGTAACTGTTTTATATCTTGTTATCCTGCTTACGTATTGATAGATACAGGTGCTTCTCATACATTTATATTTTAGAGATTTGCATTGAGTCATGCATTACCTGCTGAGTCCCTATCTGCTGTAGTGTCCGTTTCTTCTCCGTTGGGGAAAGATTTGATATCTGTGAATTCGGTTAAACATTGTACACTGCAGTATGAAGGGCATTAGATTGAGTTAGATTGTATTGTGCTTGGGTTGTCTGTTTTTGACTGTATTATCGGTATTGATATGTTGACCAAGTACAGAGCTACCGTTGATTGTTTCCACAAGATTGTGAGATTCAGACCTGACATGGCTGACGAGTGGAAATTTTACGGTAAGGATTATAGATCAAGAATTCCTTAGATATCTGTTATGTCTATGACTCGATTGTTACAGAAAGGAGCAGAGGGGTTCCTTGTCTATTCAGTTGATTTACTGAAATCTAGTCCATCATTGGCGGACCTGCCAGTGGTGTGTGAATTTGCTGATGTCTTCCCAGATGAGATTCTGGGATTGCCTCCTATTCGAGAGATAGATTTCAGCATTGAATTGGTACAAGGTACAGTTCCGATTTCTAGAGCTCCGTACAGAATGGCACCAATTGAATTGAAAGAATTGAAAGATCAGTTAGAAGATTTACTGGCCAAGGGATACATTAGACCGAGTGTTTCTCCTTGGGGTGCTCCAGTGTTATTTGTGAGGAAGAAGGATGGGTCAATGAGACTTTGCATTGAATATCGGCAACTGAACAAGGCTACGGTAAAAATTAAATATCCTTTGCCTCGTATTGATGATTTATTTGATAAGTTGCAGAGTTCTTCTGTTTATTCCAAGATCGATCTGAGATCTGGATACCATCAGTTGAGAGTCAGATATTCTGATATCTCGAAGACAGCGTTCAGAACCAGGTATGGACATTATGAGGTTATTGTCATGCCGTTTGGTTTGACGAATGCTCCAGCTGTTTTTATGGGTCTGATGAACCGTGTGTTTCAGAAGTATCTCGATGATTTCGTGATTATTTTTATCGATGATAATTTTGATTTATTCGAAGAATATGATTGATCATGCTGAGCATCTGAGAACTGTATTGAGAACTTTGAGAACTGAGAATTTATATGCAAAACTGTCGAAATGTGAATTCTGGTTGAGACAGGTTGAATTTATGGGTCACATAATATCCGGAGATGGTGTATCAGTTGATCCCAGTAAGGTTGAGGCAGTGATCAGTTGGCCGAGACCGACATCAGTGCCAGAAATTCGCAGTTTTATGGGTTTGGCCGGGTATTACCGTTGATTTATTAAAGATTTCTTGAGTATTGCTAAACCTATTACGCAGTTGACTTAGAAGAATGCACCATTTGTATGGTCTGACGACTGTGAGTCCAGTTTTCTTCAGTTGAAGAAAAGACTGACCAGTGCACCGATCTTGACTATTCCATAAGGTACTGGTGATTTTATTGTATATTGTGATGCTTCTCACAGAGGATTGGGATGTGTTTTGATGCAGCGGGGACATGTCATTACCTATGCTTCGAGACAGTTGAAGCCACATGAAACTCGCTATCCAATTCATGATCTTGAATTGGCAGCTATTTTATTTGCTTTGAAGATATGGCGACACTACCTCTACGGTGAGAAGTTTGAGATTTATTCTGATCACAAAAGATTGAAATATCTATTTTCGCAGTCAGAATTGAATATGAGACAAAGAAGATGGCTTGATTTGCTGAAAGACTTTGATTGTGAAATCAAATATTATCCGGGAAAGTCGAATGCAGCAGCTGATGCACTGAGACGAAAGGTGTGTTCTTTATCCTTATCGACGATAGGTGTTTCCAATTTGATAGAAGATTGCTGTTCGTCTGGATTGATATTTGAGACAGATCATAGACCATTGAGATTATATGATGTTCAAGTCGAACCAGAGCTGATTTTAAGAATTAAAGCGGCTCAGAAAGTTGATCAGAATGTGCAGAATTCTATATCGATGGTCAGAGCAGGGCATCGATCAGAATATCAGGTACGTGACAATGTACTGTATGTGAATAATTGATTAGTTGTGCCAGATGTTTCAGAGTTGAGACAACAGATATTGTCAGAAGTGCATAGCAGTCGATTTAATATTCACCCTGGTGGAAGAAAGATGTATAATGACTTGAAAAGACAGTTATGGTGGAAACAAATGAAAGCTGATATTGCAAAGTTTGTATCCAGATGTCTGAATTCCCAGCCGGTGAAAGCAGAAAGAAAGAAACCAGGAGGTCTACTGCAGAGTTTGTCTATTCCTGAATGGAAATGGGATCACATTTCCATGGATTTTGTGACGCACTTACCGAGATCCTCCCGAGGTTGTGATGCGATTTGGGTTGTGATTGACCGATTAACCAAATCCTCATGTTTTATTCCATACAAGATGACATATCAACCTGACCAGATGGCTGAGATCTATGGCAGAGAAGTGGTCAGATTGCACGGAGTGCCGAAGTCGATCGTATCAGACGAGCATTGAGATGGCACCGTTTGAAGCGTTGTACGGAAAAAAGTGCAGATCCCCTCTGTATTGGGATGATATCTCTGAGGTACCTGAGATTGGACCTGATATGATCAGAGATATGACTGAAAAAGTGAAGCTGATTCAAAAAAAAATGAAGACAGCTCAAGACAGACAAGCCAAATATGCCAATGTTCGACGAAGGCCGTTGGTATTTGAGGCTAGAGACCGAGTATTCTTGAAGATTTCACCTTTCAGAGGAGTTGTCAGATTTGGCAAGAAAGGGAAGCTGTCTCCACATTATATTGGGCCGTATGAGATTCTCGAGAAGATAAGAGATCGTGCCTATCGACTTGCATTACCGCCTTCTCTATCTAGAATACATGATGTTTTTCATGTATCTTTATTGTGATAGTATATTTCTGATGCTTCACATATGATTCAGCCAGATGAGGCCGAGCTTGACGAGACATTGAGTTACTTCGAAAAGCCGATACAGATTCTCCATCGTAAAGAAAAGCAGCTCAGAACGAAGACTATTCCGCTTGTGAAAGTTCAGTGGAGTCGTCATGGCACTAAAGAAGCTACCTGTGAGACTGAATCGGACATGAGGCAGAAATTCCCAAAGTTATTTCGATGCTGTGAGTTTTCTATTTCTGCTTTTTGTTATACATTTCATTCTGATATGATTTGATTGCCTGTGATTTTGAGGACGAAATCGTATCTTAGGGGGGGAGGAATATAATGCCCGAGATGTAATTACTGTAGTTGTAAAGGCCTAAAAATCCGTGCTTGAAAAATTGCGGAAAATTTAAAAATTTTCTTTTTAAATAAATAAAATTGCCTCATTCATAATTGAACTGATAAATAAAGTTTGATGTTCAAAATGGCAGCGAAAGAAATTAACATTTTTCTAAACAACAGTGAAAAATTTATCCAACAATATATAAAAATTTCTGAGCAATCAAATAATAATAAATGTTGAACTGAGGTCCTTGGGTCCTACTACTGCCGACTCGAGCTGGCTCACTGGTCCCCGCCCTGGATCCCGACATCATCAGCACCTACAACAATCAAGTCTAGTGAGTCTAAAGACTCAACATGCATATATCGTAAATAACAAGTAAATAAATAATAAGCTTGCATCCAAGTGAGAATATCATATCATGAAACATAATGTAAAAATAACGTGTCATGATTAATTTTAATACGTGCATATCTGAACTGAACATATCATGGAGAAAATGTTTGCTCCTTGGAGCCTTGTCATGAAATAACTTGTAATAAATTTTCTGGTGAGATTATGGTTTACGCAAGTGGTCCCTGTACTGAGCTGACCGGTAACTGACGACCGGATGAAACGGAACTGACCGGTAACTGGCGACCGGACCGGTAACTGGCGACCGGGTTTAATAATGGTTGTCTGATCAGACTAATGCCACAGTATACTGGGTGAAACAACTGAACTGACCGGTAACTCACGATCGGACCTGTAACTGGCGACCGGGTTTAATAATGTTAGTTAAGTGACCACAAGCAATATCACATAAATCTCAAAATGAACATTTTTGCACGTAATATAATTAATTAACATAATTAAATATCCTAATTTTACTGAATGGATTGGATCGCTCCCAGGCTCGCTGCAACCTAAATATGCCATGAAGAATATGCAATAGTTTTAAAATGTACAACTATGCAATTAAACCCGAAAGTGCGACAATTACGTCCAACGACTCCGTATTTAATCATGACCCCGAACCAACACTGAACTAACATGTAGTCATGATTAAAATACGCCCAAAATGATGAAATAATGCTCCAAAAATGGTGAGGGTCGAAATCTAGGTGAAATGGAGGCCAAAACATGAAACGCTCTTTCGAGAGTCAATTTGGCACATCGCACCGTAAATTCTCGTACGACCTCAAAAACGTTCCGAATCACAAACGGCCAAAAACATGACCTTCCTAACTCAATGAGGCACTGTCCAGTCCAAGTCCATAGGCTAAAAGCCAACCGAGAACTCGAACGAGCCACTGAACCATCACAACAAGTTGCTGTCCAAATATACAGCAGCTGTGCTTTGGTTTCTTGCGTCGATTGCGAGGCTAATGGCCATTGGGGCTTGAACCACCGACCAAACCCTCTTACCAACATCCCAAGGAATGATTTGAACCATGGCTAAGGGCCCTAGGCCAACCACAATTAGAAATATTCCAGCAACTTCAGAAAAGTTTCACCCGAGTGCACCCTACATGCGTGTGTGGTTTTGTGTTTCATTTGCTGTCCCGTGTCGTTCCAATGGCCATTTGATTGACCATGGCACGATCTAGACATCTAGGGGCATGGTATGATCCGTGGCTAAGGGCTATAGGCCAACCAAGATCCACACCATTCCACCATTTCGAAACAACACATGCTGTCAAAAAGGAGAGGGCCGAAGGTGCAGGGGCTGTTCTTGGGTATTTTGTAAAAACTGATTCACCATGGACCAAGCCACCAAAAGGGTGACTTAGTCACGTCTTAGACATGCTAGGGGAGTGATCTAACCATGGCTATAGGCTCAAGAGCCAACCAAGATCAGATTCATTTCCCCTTTTTGACAGCAACTGAATTTCGAAAACTCCAATGGACAAAAAGGTGGAGTTGCTGTCATTTTCTTGCTTTCCAGCGCACATGAATTTAAATGAATGGACCAACATGGTCCTTATGCATCCTATTACATGTCTAGATGTCGCCTTAGGAGCCTGGAATCGAACCAATACCTGAAACCCACAAAACAAAGCAAACCGTGAAGCTTGTCATGAAACTCAAAAAAATCTGCATCTTTATTTTCGAAATGTTCATGATATATTTCGGTTTTGGCTATTAAAACATGATCATGTAAGGTTTAAAAAAACATAATACGACTTGATTGAAGAGTCAAGGAAGAACATATGCATGCCTGGTTTCGTTTGAAAGAAAAACGAAAGAATGAAACGATTCGGCGCGGAGGAGGTGGAGCGCTTTCTTTTCTTGCTACCTTCTACTCGATTCTTTTCTTGTTTTTCCCCTAGGACCTCACGATTTTTAGCTCTAAATTTCTCTCAGCTTTCGTGCAAGGGAGAGGGGAATGATGGTTAGGAGAGTGAGGGAAGTGGGTGCAATATAGGTGGGATACATGCAAGACCAAGTCTACTCTATTTGAAATTTGAAATTTGGTTTGATATCCAATATTGGTTGGGGTGATAATGGAGGTGAGGTGGCCGAATTCTCATGCTAATCTAGAATAGGGTAATGCTTATTAATTAATTAATTAAGGTTGATTAATAATTGAAAAGATTAGCATGCTAAAAGATGACAAAGAATTGGTCAAAGAGGGTGAGTTGGCAAACCAAAGCTTAATCAACTAAGGGCCGAAAATTTGAAATAAAATGAAGGGAAATGTTGCTTATTTTAGTAAATTTTTATCCCCTTAAAGCCTTACCAATTCTTTAAATAATTTAGTGAATTAACCCCTCAAGTATGGAACTTAAATGAATATATTTTCTACTCACCTCAAGTTGTATAAATAATTCCTTAAACCTTCATTTAACTTACATTAACTTACTTGCTAGCTAAAATAAATTCTGAGAATGTTTTCTGAATCTTAAATTTTATCTCAAAGCTCCAACTCCAGTCCGGCCTCACTGAAATAACTGAAATGCTAAAAATTAAACTGCTACGGAAAATAATTAAATTTAAATACTCATGCAATAAAATCAATTTAATTTAAATACTAGAATTATGCATGGCTTATACGTAGTCTAAGTTACGGGTTCTACAATCCTTCCCCCCCTTAAAAGAAATTTCTTCCTCGAAATTAAGACTCACTGAATAGCTCGGAGTACCGACTCCTCATCTCTGGCTCAGACTCCCACGTAGCTTCCTCCTCTGAATGGTTAAGCCACTTGACTTTCACTCGCTTAACCAGCTTGTTCCGAAGCTTCTTCTCCTGACTGTCCAGGATCTGCACTGGTCTCTCCTCATAAGATATGTTCGGAGTGAGCTGCAACGGCTCAAAATTCAGCACATGCGAAGGATGCGCCATATACTGCCTCAGCATGGAGACGTGGAACACGTTGTGTACTGCGGCCAGATTCGACGGAAGAGCAACACGATAAGCTAGCGTCCCAACTCTGTCAAGGATCTCAAATGGTCCAATAAATCTCGGGCTGAGCTTCCCTTTTTTCCCAAATCTCATGACACCCTTCATAGGTGCCACCTTCACAAAGACATCGTCGCCGACAGCAAACTCTAAATCTCTCATCCTCTGATCTGCATAGCTCTTCTGTAGACTCTGGGCAGTCCTCATTCTATCACGGATCCGGGCTACTACATAGACAGTCTGCTGAATAATCTCTGGACCCAATTCTGCTCTCTCTCCTACTTCATCCCAATGAACAGGAGATCTGCACTTGCGACCATACAAAGCTTCATACGGAGCCATTCCTATGGACGACTGAAAGCTGTTGTTATAGGTGAACTCTACCAATGGCAAGTTCGACTCCCAACTCCCTGCGAAGTCAATGACGCAAGCACGGAGAAGATCCTCCAAAATCTGAATGACTCGCTCTGACTGCCCATCTGTCTGCGGATGGAAAGCGGTACTAAACAGCAACTTCGTCCCCATAGTCGAATGCAAACTCTTCCAAAAAGAGGAAGTGAATCTGGGGTCTCTGTCAGATACGATCGCAACTGGAATGCCATGAAGTCGGACTATCTCTCGGATATACAACTCTGCATATGAACCATGGTGAATGTCGTCTTAATAGGCAAGAAGTGCGCTGATTTGGTAAGACGATCTACAATCACCCATATAGCATTCGATCCCCTGGCTGACTTCGGCAATCCGGTCACAAAGTCCATGGTAACATTCTCCCACTTCCACTCGGGAATAGAAAGAGGCTTGAGCAAACCTGCTGGTCTCTGGTGCTCTGCCTTCACTAACTGACAAGTCAGACACTCGGAAACAAACCGTCTGATGTCCTTCTTCATACCAGGCCACCAATACAATAGCTGCAGATCTTTGTACATCTTCGTACTCCCTGGGTGAATAGAGTACGGCGACATATGGGCCTCTGATAAGATGTCTGCTCGGATAGAATCACTGCTAGGAACCCATATCCTGTCTCGGTATCTCACTATGCCGTCGCTGACTGAATACAAAACACTGCCCTTGGCCTCATCTCTCTGCTTCCACTTGGCCAACTGCTCGTCTGCTGCCTGACCACTGCGAATACGGTCAAGAAGGGAAGACTGAATGGTCAAGGTAGATAGACGGGGAACTCTACCTCGAGGATAAGTCTCAAGATCAACCCTCTGCATCTCAGACTGAAGAGGTCTCGAAACTGCCAAATGAGCCATCACTGCAACTTTTCTGCTCAGTGCATCTGCAACTACATTAGTCTTACCCGGGTGGTAGCTAATGTCACAATCGTAGTCTTTCACAAGCTCCAACCAACGCCTCTGACGCATGTTCAACTCCTTCTGCGTAAAGAAATACTTGAGTCTCTTGTGGTCGGTAAAGATCTGGCACTTCTCTCCATACAGATAGTGCCTCCAAATCTTCAAGGCAAAAACTACGGCGACCAACTCTAAATCATGGGTAGGGTAGTTCTTCTCATGAGTCTTCAACTGTCGAGAAGCATAGGCTATGACCTTCCCATGCTGCATCAATACTGCACCCAAACCGAGCTTCGAAGCATCGGTATATAGCACAAACTCACCGGGCCCTGACGGCATAGCCAAAACTGGTGCTGAGATAAGAGCTTGCTTCAAAGTATTGAAGCTCTTTTGACACTCCTCGTTCCACACAAATTTCACATTCTTCTTTGTCAGTGCTGTGAGTGGAACTGCAATAGAGGAGAATCCCTTGATGAACTTCCGGTAATATCCTGCTAAGCCAAGAAAACTGCGGATCTCTGATGCATTTTGCGGCACAACCCAATCTCTGACTGCTGCACCTTTCGCTGGGTCTACCTCAATACCACTGCTAGAAACAATGTGGCCTAAGAACGCCACCTTCTCCAACCAGAATTCGCATTTACTGAACTTTGCAAATAATTTGTGCTTCTGCAATGTCTGCAACACTATGGTCAGATGCCTGCTGTGATCCTCCTGATTCTTGGAGTAGACGAGGATGTCGTCAATGAACACTATCACAAACTGATCGAGGTACGGCTGGAATACGCGATTCATGAGATCCATGAAAATCGCTGGCGTATTCGTCAAACCGAACGGCATCACAAGAAACTCTTAGTGGCCATAACGAGTCCTGAAAGCTGTCTTCGAAATATCGGCGTCTCTCACCCTCAACTGGTGATAACCTGAACGCAAATCTATCTTGTAGAAAATCGAAGCTCCTTGCAACTGGTCAAACAGATCCTCAATCCTCGGAAGTGGGTATTTATTCTTCGCTGTACCCCTGTTCAACTCTCGGTAGTCAATACAAAGCCTCATCGAGCTATCCTTCTTCTTAACAAACAAGACTGGCGCGCCCCAAGGTGAGAAACTAGGGCGAATGAACTCCTTGTCAAGAAGTTCCTGAATCTGCTTCTTAAGCTCTGCCATCTCTGTCGGTGCAAGTCGGTACGGTGCTTTGGACATCGGAGCCGTACCTGGCATAAGCTCGATAGAAAACTCCATCTCTCTCTCAGGTGGCATACCAGAGACGTCCTCAGGAAAAACATCTAAGAAGTCTCTAACAATCGGAACATCTGCTGCTGACTGACTGGGTGTCTCGGGGACAGATATAAAAGTTGCTAAAAATGCCCGACACCCTCTATGCATGAGCTTCCTAGCCTGGACATAAGGAATAATGCTCGGTAAAGGAAAGTACCTGTCCGGTTCAAATAAGAACTGAGTCATTCCAGGCGGTCGGACTAAGATGGATCTCCGCTGAAAGTCGATCAAAACTCTGTTCCGCAGTAGCCAGTCCATGCCCAATATGATGTCAAACTCTGGCATCGGCAATAAGATCAGATCCGCATACACAAGATTTCCATGCAGCTCAAGGTCTATGTCACGGATCACGTTTGTGGCTGTGATCTCCTCTCCCGAAGGCAACGATACTGAATAGGCTACATCTAGCCCGATGGTCTTAACTTTGAGAAAGTTGGCAAAGACCTCTGAGATAAATGAGTGGGTAGCCCCTGAATCTATCAGGGCTTTGGTAGCTGAGCTAGCTATGAAATTCTCCTTGAAAGTTCAGAACACTAAGCTGAACCCAAATAATCATAAGAGCTAAGCTTATAGACAAGCAAAGGTCACAATTCTCCTAACTAATTCCCGAAAATAATACTGAGTAGAGCATGCAATCCTATTGTAATTCTAAGTTCAAAATCTTAATCCCGATTCCCAAAACATTGGAATGCACAAATATAAACTTAAAGCTGTAAGGTACCTGTCATCAACATGGTATCGGGATTCGTCTCCGCGGCATGGAGAGCGAAAACCCTGCCTTGGGTAGGCAGATTCTTCCGGGGGCACTGTGGCATCATGTGGTCTGTGCTGCCACACTTATAACATTTCCCTGAACCAAACATGCATACTCCAGGGTGGCGACATGAGCACTTGGGACAGACTGGGTGCTTAAAAGTCCTCGGGACGGCACGTCCCTGCTGCTGCTGCTGCTGAGGTCCTCCTCTATTCCTGGGCGGGCCATGATACGGCCTCTTATGCTGATGCTGGTGCTGCTGAGGAGGAGGAGGGCGGTGTGGTACCTGAACTGGTCGCTTCCCCAAGCGATCCCTCTCTATGTCTCGCTGGTCCTGCTCTGCGGCCAGAGCTTTGGAGACGGCGACCTCGTAAGTAGTAGGGTCAGACACCCTAACATCACGGCGCAAGATCGGCCGTAAACCCACCAAGAAATGCATCAACTTGGCTTTAGCATCGTTCGCGATCAGGGGCACAAAATGACAACCCCTCTCGAACTTACGGATGAACTCTGTAACCGTCAGATTCCCCTGTCTAAGGCTCATAAACTCCGTGGTCAATCGGGTGCGCACCTCATCCGTAAAATACTTGGAGTAAAACACTTCTGTGAAGCGCGTCCAAGACAGTGTAGCCAAGTTCAGGGCTACTGAAGCTCCCTCCCACCATAGGCGGGCATCTCCTCCGAACAGATAAGAAGCACAACGAACTCGATCAGAATCTCCAAGCTCCATAAACTCGAAGATAACCTCGAGGGACTTGATCCATCCCTCGGTAATCATGGGGTCAGATGTCCCTGAAAACTCCTTTGGACGCATCTTCATGAATCTCTCGCATACAGCTTCGGGCCCTCTCGGCCTGGTCGCCACGGCGTTGTTCCCCGCAAACTGTGCGAAGAACTGCGTCATCCCAGCAAGTATCTGGGCATTCATATCTGGAGGAGGGGGTGGAGGTCCGTACCTCTCCTGCCTCTGCTCATCTCGGTCCTCCTGGCGAGGCTCATCCACTCTCGTACGCTCGAGGGTGCGTCTAGGGGCCATACTGTTCCATACATAACCCATACGTAACTAACATGCATAATTCCATAATTTATTTAAATTTAAATACTGAACAATAAAAATATGGGCGCAAATATCACATGAAATCATGTTGCTGAAATTAATTCATGCTTTAAATAAAATGCGTAAATGAAAAACTTACAGACCGAAGACGTGACTTCGTGAGCTTCTCGAGGTCAGTAGTAGTACAACCCTTTACAGAACCATTGCTCTAATACCAGCTATAAAGGCCGAAAAATCCGTGCTTGAAAAATTGCGGAAAATTTAAAAATTTTCTTTTTAAATAAATAAAATTGCCTCATTCATAATTGAACTGATAAATAAAGTTTGATGTTCAAAGTGGCAGCGGAAGAAATTAACATTTTTCGAAACAACAGTGAAAAATTTATCCAACAATATATAAAAATGTCTGAGCAATCAAATAATAATAAATGCTGAACTGAGGTCCTCGGGTCCTACTACTGCCGACTCGAGCTGGCTCACTGGTCCCCGCCCTCGATCCCGACATCATCAGCACCTACAACAATCAAGTCTAGTGAGTCTAAAGACTCAACATGCATATATCGTAAATAACGAGTAAGTAATATAGTAAGATTTGCATGGGATAAAATATCATGTCATGAGGCATACTGAAAATAACTTGTCCTGAGCAATTATAATACGTGCATAACTGAACTGAAAATCATAGTAAAAATGTTTGCTCCTTGGAGCCCTGTACTGAAATAGCTGTATATAATTTTCTGGTGAGATTATGGTCTATGCAAGTGGTCCCTGAACTGAACTGACCGGTAACTGGCGACCGGGCCGGTAACTGGCGACCGGACTTAATAATGTATGTCTGATCAGACTACTGCCACAGTATACTGGGTGAAACAACTGAACTGACCGGTAACTGACGACCAGACCGGTAACTGGCGACCGGGTTTAATAATGGTAGTAAAGTGACCACAAACAATATCACATAAATCTCAAAATGAACATTTTTGCACGTAATATAATTAATTAACATAATTAAATATCCTAATTTTACTGAATGGATTGGATCGCTCCCAGGCTCGCTGCAACCTAAATATGCCATGAAGAATATGCAATAGTTTTAAAATGTACAACTATGCAATTAAACACGAAAGTGCGACAATTACGTCCAACGACTCCGTATTTAATCATGACCCCGAACCAACACTGAACTAACATGTAGTCATGATTAAAATATGGCCAAAATGATGAAATAATGCTCCAAAAATGTTGAGGGTCGAAATCTAGGTGAAATGGAGGCCAAAACATGAAACGCTCTTTCGAGAGTCAATTTGGCACATCGCACCGTAAATTCTCATACGGCCTCAAAAACGATCCGAATCACAAACGGCCAAAAACATGACCTTCCTAACTCTATGAGGCACTGTCTAGTCCAAGGCCATAGGCTAAAAGCCAACCGAGAACTCTAACAAGCCACTGAACCGTCATAGCAAGTTGCTGTCCGAAAATACAGCAGCTGTGTTTTGGTTTCTTGAGTCGATTGCGAGGTTAATGGCCATTGGGGCTTGAACCACCGACCAAAACCTCTTACCAACATCCCAAGGAATGATTTGAACCATGGCTAAGGGCCCTAGGCCAACCACAATTCGAAATATTCCAGCAACATCAGAAAAGTTTCACCCGAGAGCACCCTACATGCGTGTGTAGTGTTGTGTTTCGTTTGCTGTCCCGTGTCGTTCCAGTGGCCATTTGATTGACCATGGCACGATCTAGACATCTAGGGGCATGGTATGAACCGTGGCTAAGGGCCATAGGCCAACCAAGATCCACACCATTCCACCATTTCGAAACAACACATGCTGTCAAAAAGGAGAGGGCCGAAGGTGCAGGGGCTGTTCTTGGGTATTTTGTAAAAACCGATTCACCATGGACCAAGCCACCAAAAGGGCGACTTAGTCACGTCTTAGACATGCTATGGGAGTGATCTAACCATGGCTATAGGCTCAAGAGCCAACCAAGATCAGATTCATTTCCCCTTTTTGACAGCAACTGAATTTCGAAAACTCCAATGGACAAAAAGGTGGAGTTGCTGTCATTTTCTTGCTTTCCAGCGCACATGACTTTAAATGAATGGACCAACATGGTCCTTATGCATCCTATTACATGTCTAGATGTCGCCTTAGGAGCCTGGAATCGAACCAATACCTGAAACCCACAAAACAAAGCAAACCGTGAAGCTTGTCATGAAACTCAAAAAAATCTGCATCTTTATTTTCGAAATGTTCATGATATATTTCGGTTTTGGATATTAAAACATGATCATGTAAGGTTTAAAAAAACATAATACGACTTGATTGAAGAGTCAAGGAAGAACATATGCATGCCTGGTTTCGTTTGAAAGAAAAACGAAAGAATGAAACGATTCGGCGCGGAGGAGGTGGAGCGCTTTCTTTTCTTGCTACCTTCTACTCGATTATTCTCTCTTGTTTTTCCCCTAGGACCTCACGATTTTTAGCTCTGAATTTCTCTCAGATTTCGTGCAAGGGAGAGGGGAATGATGGTTAGGAGAGTGAGGGAAGTGGGTGCAATATAGGTGGGATACATGCAAGACCAAGTCTACTCTATTTGAAATTTGAAATTTGGTTTGATATCCAATATTGGTTGGGGTGTTAATGGAGGTGAGGTGGCCGAATTCTCATGCTAATCTAGACTAGGGTAATGCTTATTAATTAATTAATTAAGGTTGATTAATAATTGAAAAGATTAGCATGCTAAAATATGACAAAGAATTGGTCAAAGGGGGTAAGTTGGCAAACCAAAGCTTAATCAACTAAGGGCCGAAAATTGGAAATAAAATGAAGGGAAGTGTTGCTTATTTTAGTAAATTTTTATCCCTTTAAAGCCTTACCAATCCTTTAAATAATTTAGTGAATTAACCCCTCAAGTATGGAACTTAAATGAATTTATTTTCTACTCACCTCAAGTTGTATAAATAATTCCTTAAACCTTCATTTAACTTAAATTAACTTACTTGCTAGCTAAAATAAATTTTGGGAATGTTTTCTGAATCTTAAATTTTATCTCAAAGCTCCAACTCCAGTCCGACCTCACTGAAATAACCGAAATGCTAAAAATTAAACTTCTACGGAAAATAATTAAATTTAAATACTCATGCAATAAAATCAATTTAATTTAAATACTAGAATTATGCATGGCTTATACTTAGTCTAAGTTACGGGTTCTACAGTAATCATAAGTAGAATAATTAACAGTATTGAGATTGTAGGAGCTCGAGTGGAGTAGCCGGGCGTCGGTACACCAAAAGACTACTCTTTTGTACCGAACCTGTGGCGCCCGAGCGGTAAAAAATGATCGCCCGAGCGCCAATGCATCACAAAAGAAGAATTCAGACAGAACGTCTGGCGCTTGAGTAGCTGAAAGTTACCGCCCGAGCGCTAGAGTAGAACAATTCAGAGCTCGGACAGAACCTTCCGCACCCGAGCGGTAGTTTTTGACCGCCCGAGTGCCGACTGAAATTCAAGAAGAATGTGCCATGTTTCTCTAGCATGCAACTTGTGATATATATATATGTTTCATGCCTTCAGCAATTATCAGAAAAGAAGAAAAACGAGAAAGGGTCAGAAGAATTGTGTGAAAAATCGTTACGCTTTTTATTTGAGGAAATTGAAGTTTACGAAAGATCCGGCCATCAGAATTTAAATCCAACTTCAGTATCGTATTTCTATCGACGAGAGCTTCAACTAGAAGTAAGTTTTATTGAATTTTGATATGGTTTGAAATTATGGTATTGTCAGAATCGGATATGATTGATATATGATGTTCTTGAAATATTAGACATTGTAGAACCGAGAGCAGATTGAAGAACAAATTGGTTATACATTTGTTATGATTTTTCAGAGATGGAATTGAGATTATTTAGATTTCTGAGATTATAGATTATATTGGATATTGGTTATAATTTTTAATTGATATATATTGTTGTCTGAGTTGACGGAGATATCAGGACTATACTGTTATGCCGTCGAAACAGAATTAGATTGAGTATTGATCAGAATGAGTATTGATATAAGTTGTATATTGATATTGTTCCTATTCGACACGTCATTTCAGATTGGTATTGACAGCTTCAAATTCAGGACTTCGACTTCGTCAGAACTACGACAAGAAAGGTATAAATCAATGTTAACCGGGAGATCGACTTGGGTCAGACTAGACTTGAGTTTCCCTAAATCACATACTTGTATGTTATTTGTTTCATACCTGTATATAGTTGAATGAATATGCTTAGTCTATTGATTTATAGAAAAACAGAGAATAGCAGATAGCTATTGAGTGAGAGTCACTGACAGAGGTGCCAGATTATGACAGAGTAGTCACTGGTCCATTGCACATTGCCAGAATAGGCATTGGCGGATATGCTAAGTCTATGGCGGATATGCCAAGACACTGGATATTTGATTTAGATCGATGTTGCTTAGGAGTGGATCGATTCCTATCGCTGAAATTCGATATATGTGTTAATGTCCAGGAACCGAGATCCCGAGAATAGAGATGAATCGAGTCTGAAATGACGAGTCAAAGAGTTTTATCTGTATTCACTAATGTGACATAAATTATGATTCATGTTCTTTGATACATGGTTTATGATTTTACATATGATTTTATGTATTGTATTGATTCATTGTTTATACTGGGATTTTATTCTCACCGGAGTTATCCGGCTGTTGTCGTGTTTGTATGTGTGCATGACAACAGGTGGGACATGATCAGGGTCAAGAAGAGGATGAGAGAAAGGACAAGTTAGCGTGGTGATCCGGATCAGAAGTAGTTAGGTTTCAGCACTTGATATATAGTAGTTGAACCCTAGTGTCGTTTGTTGTATGTTGTACAACACTTGTACTTTTATACTGATGTGTATACTAGACTGATTCCATTACGTTCCGCATTTTTAAAAAAAAATTAGACCCTGTTTAACTTAATTGATTGAATTATTTCCAAAAAATGATTAAGAAATGAATTAATGTTCGGGTCCCCACATTGGTAAGCTTCGGGTCAATTTTAGAGGTCCAGGGGTGAAAAGATAATTTTCGGGTTTCTAGGGGCAAAATGGTTATTTTGCACCCGTGGATAGATTTTGGTCAAGACAGCGTCCTGAGCACAAATATATGATATTTTAAATGTTTATGCATCATTTTTACGCAATTATGATAGATACGTTGCATGCTTGATTTAAAGGAAAAGTTACGCATATGCATGTTTTTATGAAGTGATGAAAATGATATTATTTTTGAAGGATGAGAATTGGTTGTGACTGACGATGTATATGTAGACGTTGACATGAGATATGATGAGCTGAGGCCCGGGCTCAGTGGGCGGGTAATGCTGTCGCTGATGTCTCTTGCCGCCGGGTACCACGGTTTTATAGATGGATCCATCGCTAGAGCTGATACGATAGAGCTGATACGAAAGTCACAACTAATGAACTGAATTCAATTAAAAGAAAATGTTTAAGTTTTTGATGACACAATGAGCTGTTTTGACACGTATATGGTGATATGAGATGACATGATACGAGATGACATGATTTGACACGACATGATTTTATACGACATGTTTATGTTCATGTTTTAAAGTTCATAAAAGGTATGTTGGCATTAAGCTTTTAAATTTCATGAAAGATATGTTGAGTATGATATTTTTCACTATTGTCTGCATGTATATGTACTTGTTATTCCTGGTACAAGTGTGTTGAGTCTTTAGACACAATAGGTGTGTGTGAAGCAGGTGAGATTGATGATGAGGAGATTGGAGGTGTCGAACTCTGAGTAGGCAGACCTGGTACAGCGACACGACCCGAGGACCATTATTTTTCCGCATTATGATTTATAAGATTTGAGAGGAAAGGAATATTTTTGGCTAAATTCTCTTTTCCGTCCTAATTGTTTGGGGTAGTTCCCGATGTAGTCCTAAACGAATATAATGAGCCGATTTAGTCCCAAACGTTGCTAAAGTTGCCCCAATCCTATTTCTCCGTTAGTTTGCTGTCAAACTAAACAGAGTGTAGTGATTTGCAAATCAAAATGAAAATTGGAAAAATCCCCAAAAAATTCATATCCTCTCTACGCTCTAAAAATCCCCAACTTTCTCCATCTCTCCATCTCTCTCTGTCATCAAGTTATGTACGCAAGGTATGTACGAAGTTTTGTGAAATCGAAGTTTTGTGAAACCAGGGATAGACATATTAGCTTGCATGTAAGTTGACTGGAATTACTCTAATTCTTGAAATCGTGATATCGTGAATTCATAGAAATATAATAGCATCTGTAATTCTTCCCCCAATGCTTTTCTTTCCAGTTTATTTTAATTGTTAAAATTTTTGATTTTCACAGTTAAGATGCTTGAAATGGATTTCCAGTTGAAGGAAGTCTTCATCCCCATCCTCAATCTCTATTTCCTCAGCCATTGACTTTCTCTATGTGTCGTCACCTCAAGGTTGATAAGTAATGGCTAAACGTAGTAATTCGACAATCAAGATTACTCCAAATTATGGTAATTTATTATTTTTTCACTTTATTTTACTTAATTTTGTATCATGCATTTTTCAGTGAAGAATTATATTGTTTTTTCCGTCTTTTTCTGTGTAGGTTTACTTGGAAAACAAGATTTGATTACTATTAAAATGCATTACAGTGGAAGGTTTAAATCTAAAGGCGAACACGATGAATACATTGGGGGAAGTTTTGAATATTTCGACTTTTTTGATCTTGATAAGCTAGCAATGGTTGAATTGTGGGGGTTTGCAGATGATCTTGGATTCAAAAATAAAGATGCTATTATGTTTTGGCGCAAGATCGGGAATACGCTAAATGAAAGGAGATATATACATAATGATTCAGATGTGTTGGAAGTTAGAAAGAATATTCCAACAAACTATGAGGTAGAAATTTATATGGAACACTTAGATGCCTATTCAATTGATGGTCCAAATGAACAAAGTGGAGTTGAAACTGTAGGCGAATTTTTTGACATCGATGAAGATGTTGTCATGTATGATATGTTGTTTGATGCATTCATTGACCATGAAATTCAATCTACGAAGGGAAAGAATACGATTTCTGTTGAGAGAGAAATTGCAGATAATTTGCAATTAGTGGTGCATGAGATGGAGGATGATGATGGCGACGAAGAAGATGTTTGCGTAGACAATGAAAATTTGAATAGTATTCATGATTCTGATGAGGAGGAAGCAAAAAATTATCCAAAGTTTGATCCAAAGAGAGAATCTGAAAACCCGGACTTGAAGCTTGGTATGATTTTTTGCTCAAAGAAAGAAGCGAAATTTGTGATGCAAACTCATTGCATTAGAAGAGGAATGGCAGTGAATTTTGTAAAGAATGATAATATTCGCCTTTGGGCGAAGTGCAACAATTATGATTGCCGCTGGATTATTCATTTTGCAAAGATGACTAATGATAGTTGTTGACAAATAAGAACTTTAGATGACAAGCATAATAAATGTTTTCGAGAATTTAGCAACAAGAACATCAACTCAACGTGGTTGGCAAAGACTTTTTCCAGGATAATTGCCGCAAATCCTAAAATGGGAACCGATGAGTTTAAGCAAGAGATTTGCAGGACATTGAATGTAAACATTTCGAGGAAGGTAGCTTATGTAGCTAAGAAAAAGGCACTAATGCTGGTGCAAGGGACTGCAGAGGAGCAATATCGTCAAATTAGGAGATATTGTGCTGAACTTAAAAGATCAGATTCTCGAGCCACGGTAGTTTTGAAGTTGACAGAAAACGAAGAAGGGCCAAGGTTCCAAAGATTATAAGTTTGTTTTTCAGCGTGTAAGCAAGGATTTAAGGATGCATGTCGTCGTGTCATTGGGGTTGCTGGATGCTTCTTAAAAGAACAACATGGTGGACAATTGCTAGTGGCTGTGGGGTTAGATCCGAATAACAACATATTCCCAATATGTTACGCGTTGGTTGAACGTGAAACAAAAGATAGTTGGACATGGTTTCTCCGGCTCTTAGATGAAGAGCTTGGGATTAGTGGTGTTCAACATGACTTTACATTTATGTCAGATAAGAAAAAAGGTTTGATTCCAGCACTTGAATCTTTATTTCCTGATGCGGAGCATAGATTTTGTGTTCGACACTTACACAGCAATATGAAACGTGCTGGATTCAAGAGTTTAGCTGTTAAGATCACCTTTTGGGCAGCGGAAAAAGCGACAAGAATTGAAGAATTTCGAGTTCAAATGAATGAGATGAATGAGATGAAAGTTATTGATGAAAATGCATATGAATGGCTTGCTAATAAGCATGAAAATCAATGGTCTAGAGCATATTTCAGCACCTCCCCTAAATCTGACATCTTATTGAACAACATGTGTGAAACTTTTAACAGCATTATATTAGATGCTAGGGAAAAACCAGTGATAGATATGTTTAAAACCTTACGGAATCTTTTGATGGCCAGATTTCAAGTTAATAGAGATAAGGTAAAAAAATGGAAGGGTCAAATTTGTCCAAACATCAAAGATGTGTTGGCAAAGATCTATATGGAGGCTGTTAGGTATTTCCCAATGAAGTCCGATGAGATGCATTACTAGATATCAAGATCAGATGATATGCGTGATCAACATTCAGTTGACCTGTCGATTAGGTCATGCAGTTGTAGGAGATATGATTTGACTGGCATTCCTTGCAAGCACGCTGTATGCGCCATTTGGTGCAAAAAACAGGATCCAGAAATGTATGTCCATTCGTATTACCTGATCGAGACGTATAAAAGATGTTATGCAATGTCCATAACGCCTACCAATGGTCCATGTTTGTGGCCTGAATGTCATTTTCCTCCTCCATTGAATCCAATTCACAAACAGAAACTTGGAAGACCGGCGAAAATGCGAAGAAGAGAACCAGATGAACCTCCCCCTTCTTCTCGAAATAAGTTGAAAGGTGTGAAAAAGTTCAATAAGTGCAAATTATGTGGTGGATCAGGACATAACCAAAGGGCTTGTAAGGGGAATGAAGACGTCCAACAAGAGACTGTGACACAAAAAAAAAAGAAAAGAAAAAATACATGTAAACATATTTGGTTTATTTCATTGTTTTTGTGTTGTTTACGAAAATTCTTATTTGTGTACCTATAAAACTACAGGTGAGAAGACCACAAGACGTTGGTGTTCATATTCAAGTAAGCTTAAGTTTAATATCATTGATAAATGTAAATTATTTGTAATGTATATTTGTATAAATATAGGCAATAAATGCATGGTTTTTTTATAGGGTAATCGACCGGTGAATATCAAGAAACCTGCTTTCGTAAAAGATGGCGTCAACTTCACAACTGTCTCAAAACTACGATCGTCCATGAAGTGTACCTCTTCTGAAGGATCTAGCAGGAACAAGTGATTTTGTGGCTGAGATTTGTATTTTCTTTTTTTGTGTCCATGTTTTTCGGTAGTAGTCTTACTTTCATTAACATGTCTACCTCTGTCTTTGTTACTGTTATTTTGATATGAGGCAAAGTTTTTACTTTTGTAATTGGGGTGTTGTGAAATCTTGATCCTCAACTGTTGTTGAATTTTTTTTTTCTATTTTTGAGATTCTTGTGTTCGGCTTTTCAGTGGAACATGGGTATTGACTGCTCACTTTTATCATCTTGTTCCTCGCTTGAATGCTTTCTCTTTTTCCCAGATTCATTGTCCAATTTTTGTTTATAAATGAAGACAAGAGCAGCTTTCATTAGAAACTAAAAGCAAATACAGGACCGAACTAATATGGGAGACATAAAACTCTACCACATGCAAGCTCACAAACTCATTTCACAATCACATACTGTATTGGTAAATTGTTGGTTCAAATGCAAAATAGGTCCATGTAACTGGCTATTTAACTAGCCAATCCAGCAGCTTTGCTAGACAGATAATGGGACCATAGCAAAAAACTGAAAAAAAAATTGCATTTGCCATTCTGAAATTTGATATAAGCCATTCATTATCAGTATCATCAACCTCATCCTAATTCCCCTTCCCGAACGACATAATAAATGGGATAAAGTCTAGCACCTCAACTGTTAAAAAGTTACAAGATACAATCCATTAAAAGTTGTGCGCTCGATACAATCCATTAAAAGTTTACAAAATAATATTGTGCGCTCGATACAATCCATTAAAAGCTTACAAGATACTACAACATGCTCAATATAATCCATCAGCTGTCATCACCACTAATCTTTAGAGATTCGATTTGTTGTTTTATCTCCTCCGTTATCTTCACTAAATTTGATAGCGCCTTGTTCAATTTATCTATTTTTCCAGCTTGAGTGGGTTTTGTACTTGCACTTGCATCTGAATTTGCAATAGAAGTTGTGTTCGACGTTTCTTCGACAGTGTTGGTAGAGGAAGAAGCTTGCACTGGAGCTTGCTTGTCCATATAAGAATCAAAAGCTTTTATAGTCCCCCTCCCTACTCAAGAATGACCTGTGGGATGCGCCGCTAAATTTATTGACTTGCTTTTGTGCCTCTTCCAAAGTCTCATATACTCCGGGTTTTCGTCCAATAAAAACTACATATGTTTTACCCTATATAACAACAACAATATAAAAACAATTAAGTATTTCACACAAACAAACAACACAATATAATTTCACAAAAAAACTTTACAAAATGAAGCTCACCATTTTGATTTCACAGATGTTACTTTCGGCTGCTAATAAATAACAAGCAATTAGCTTATGAAAAATGATACTTCGATTAAATATTTAACAAAAAGACTTTCAAAAGACTTTCAAATAAATGAAATATTTGAGCAAATAAAGTAAACTGGAATTGCCCATCATACAATGGAATTGACCATCATCAACAGAAAAAAAAATATATAGCCCAATTTCAAGCTAATACAGATGCTATTATATTTCTAAGAATTCACGATTTCAAGAATTAGAGTAATTCAAGTCAACTTACATCCAAGCTAATATCTCTATCCCTGGTTTCATGAAACTTCGAATTCACGTGAAAATAAAGAAATTGTTTCCATGAGCAAATGCGTACATACCTTGCGTACATAACTTGATGACAGAGAGATGGAGAGATGGAGGAGGTTGGGGATTTTTATAGCGTACAGAGGGTATAACTTTTTTGGGGATTTTTCTTCTTTCAATTTGATTTGCAAATCACTCTACTCTGTTTAGTTTGACAGCAAACTAACGGAGAAATAGGATTGAGGCAACTTTGGCAACGTTTGGGACTATATCGGCTCATTACATTCGTTTAGCACTACATCGGGAACTACCCCTAACAATTAGGACTGAACCGAGAATTTAGCCAATATTTTTAATACGTTGATGATTTTAAGATTTTTATACGTTTATGTTCACGTATCATTTTTAAATGTTTTGTTATTTTAAAATGCGCTATTTTTACTATCAAATATTTAAGATCCTTTTTAAATGTTATATTCTTATGTTTAAATGTTATTTCGAAAATTACGAAGCTTTTATTTAAAAAAAATATATATTTCCGCACTTTTAAAACGAGTAGACGTTTTAGTTGGTATCAGAGTCTGGGTCCTGTATAGGGTTGTGCCGTCGCCAGCTTCTGTCGCTCAGTCTTCAAGCCTCAAGTCTGTAAGCTTTATGATGATTTACTGCTTATGTTTAACTGTATTTACACTGTAAGGTCCATTATTTTTAAAACTAGATTAATTGCATGATGGGTTACGTTTTAATTGGACTGTATTCAGATATGCCTCCCAGACGCCAGCCCAGGATGGTAAGAGTGGATGATATCCCCGAGGGTGGCAGAGGGCCTCCACCACCACCGCCAGGGGACCCAGCTACCCGAGTTCTTGAGGGTATGGCTAGACTGTTGGAGAAGGTACAGCAGGCTCCTAGACACCAGACTGATATTTTTGAGCAGTTCCGTAGGCTCAACCGGAAGGAGTTCAGGGGTACCACTGATCCATTCGTTGCAGAAGGATGGATTAGATCACTGGAGCTACATTTTGATTACCTCCAGATGAGAGATGGCGACCGGGACAGGTGCGCCATTTATATGCTGAGGGATGATGCGTCCCTGTGGTGGGAGGGAGCCGCACATGCTGTGGATGTGGCTACTCTCACATTGGCCAGATTCAAGGAGCTATTCTTCGGGAAGTATTTCCCAGCTGACGTCAGGGGCCGCCTGACGAGAGAGTTCATGGGCCTCCAACAGGGGGATTTATGTGTGGCGGAGTTCATCCGCAAGTTTGACAGGGGCTGCCACTTCGTGCCCATGATAGCAGGGGATATCGCCCAGAAGCTGAGGCATTTCCTTGATGGACTGAGACCCACTCTCCGTCGGGATGTCATGCTGATGAGGCCGGTGAGTTATGATGAGGCCACTGCCTGCGCTTTCCAGGTAGAGCAGGCATTACGAGACATTGACTATGAGATGCATAGGAAGAGATAGCAGACTCAGTGCAGTTCTCAGCCACAGAAGAGGCAGTTTTCAGGACCGCCGAGGCAGCAGAGGCCACAGGGGCAGGGTAGGAGGCCGCAGCAGCAACAGAGACCTATTCAGGCGCCAAGGGCGACTAAGCTAGATGGTGGATAGTCGTGCCCTCAGTGCAACAGGTTCCATTTCGGGGAGTGTCGGTGGGGAACATTCAAGTGCTTTGTTTGCGGACATGAGGGCCATAAGGCAGCAGATTGCCCTAGGAACAAGGGCCCCACTACTGGCCGGGCTTATGTGATGCACGCCGAGGAGGCGGAGGCAGCACCAGACTCGACACTGATTACCGGTAACCATTTTGTTTAAGGTTTTAATTTTTGCATGATTGCTTGGGTTTAATGCTTGCTTGATGATTTACTTATTGGGATTGATAACATAGAAGAAATTAGGATGCATGCTCTACTTAATTGGAATTAAGAATTTAATTGTTTGTCCTGAAAATTTTAGGGACCCAATTGTAACAACGGTTAAGCTAAGGATCAAAATATAATTTTCGAAACTTTAAGGGGTTAATATGCAATTTTTGAACTTTTCTGGGGTTGAAGTTCGAATTTTTGGAACAACGATTAGGTTAATTCAGTGGTTTTGCGAGGATTTTGGGTTAATTTCCGATAAGAAGTTTCTTAAGTTCAACTCTATCAGATATTATGTTATGTTTTGTCGCAGGGAGGATATATATTGCAGGAGTAGCCACGCATGCGTTGCTAGATTCCGGGGCTACGCATTCGTTTATATCCGAATCTTTCGTGAAGCGACTAGGAATCTTACCAGTAGCGATGAATTTCGGTTACAGAGTATCGATCTCATCCGAGGATCAGTTGTTCACTTCCCGAATAGTGAGAGGATTGGAGCTCAGATTGCAGCAAAAGGCAGTACAAGCAGATATGATAGTACTACCATTGCATGAGTTTGATATTATCTTGGGCATGGACTGGCTCTCTTCTCATGGAGCAGTCAGAGATTTTCGCCAGAGGTCGGTATCTGTCAGACCTGCTAGTGAGAAGCCGTTTGTATTTGAGGCAGCTAGATATCAGCAGTTCCCGCACGTCATTTCTTGCATGTGTGCGAGGAAGCTTATTAAGAGGGGCTGCCAGGCATTCTTAGCTAGTGTTGTATCAGTGTCGGAGCCAGTCAGTCAGAGACTGGAGAATGTAGATGTCGTCAGCGAGTTCTCCAGTGTATTCCCTGACGATGTTTCAGGCATCCCACCAGACAGGGAGGTAGAATTCTCTATTGAACTCATGCGAGAGACAGTGCTGATATCTAAGGCGCCGTACCGGTTAGCGCCTGCAGAGATGAAAGAGCTCAAAGATCATATTCAAAACCTTCTGGATAAGGGTTTCATTCGCCCTAGTTTCTCTCAATGCGGCGCGCCAGTGCTATTTGTTAAGAAGAAGGATGGCAGCATGCGACTGTGCATTGACTACAGAGAGTTGAACAGAGTCACAGTGAAGAATAAATATCTGTTGCCTAGGATCGAAGACTTATTTGATCAGCTTCAGGGAGCCTCGGTGTTCTCCAAGATAGACCTTCGATCTGGATACCATCAGCTGAAGGTGAGAGAGTCAGATGTGCACAAGACAGCTTTTCGGACGCGTTATGGGCACTATGAGTTCTTGGTGATGCCCTTCGGCCTGACGAACGCGCCAGCGATCTTCATGGATCTCATGAATCGCGTATTCCAGCCATTCTTGGATCAGTTCGTCATAGTCTTCATGAAACGTCTGCCTTCTTTATTGCTTTAAAAGTACTAGAAATTTTTTTTTTCCGACCACTCACTTAAACTCCATGAAAATATTTTAATCAAATATTTTACCCTTTTAAAATAAAACATCAACCAACTAGCATTTTAAAAATCAAGTGAAATAGTCATAAAACGAAGTCGTCAAATGTTTTACCAAGCCTAAAAAGCAATAGTTTGAAAAGTAAAGCCCATACTAAACCTCTCAAAAATCTCTCAAAACATAAATAAATAGTCTTAAAAATCTTTAATCGAAAATCATGAGTCAAAAGTCATAATGCGGAATAATAGAAGCGCTGGTCCTCGGGTTGAGTGCGCCTTCAGTCCAGTCAGATCATCCGTCAAGACCTCTCTCAAACTCACCTGCATCCATCACACCTAGTGAGTCTAAAGACTCAACACACCATAATCTTTATAGCAAATAATATATATATAACCACATGCAACAATGAAAATAATTTTACGTAAAATAACTTTTCATGACATGCAAACATAACTTTAACTTTTTCCTTTTTCTCAACATGACATGACATAAAACCTTTAACATGATCATGAACATTTTTCCTTTTCCATTTCTTTTTTCTTTGTTGAATTCAGATCGTTAATAGTGATTTTCTTGAGATGACATGATATGATCGATGGATCCATCTACATATAACCACAGTACTGGGCGGCGGGGACATCAGCGACGCTCTCACCGGTCAACTGAGCCTTGGCCTAACATGATCGAATAGAAATACGATCGTCGGGTCTACCTCTGGGGCCTTCTCCCATAAATGGGCTCCCTCTGGGGCCTTCTCCCCTCACGATATCCCCATTCTTCCTCAAACCTCATAACCTCATATTCGCAATAATGGAAACACGATCGTCGGGTTCCCACTGGGACCATCACCCTCACGACATCGCCATTATTAACAAATTAGTCACAATCAGTTCATCTCCTTCAACTTTTTTCATTCACATCACTTTATAAAAATCATGAATACCATAACATTTTTTCATTTTTCAAACCAAGCATGCAACATGTATTTTAAATGTCTTCCTTAAATCATAAAAATCAAAGAGACATTTAAAAATCATAATTTAATCATGAACATTTCATAATCATTTAAAATCTGTCATAATATCATGAAAATAGCATTTAGGGCACTGCCATGACGCTTACAAATTTTCAGGTGTAAAAAGACCGTTTTACCCCTGGACTCGACATTTTTCGATTTTGACTTTTTTCTTGATTTCATGACTCTAACATGTCCCAAATAATTATTTAAGCCTAAATTAATTTTCTCATAATTTTATTTAGCTTAAATATTAGAATTTTTTATTTATCATTAATTAATTGTTTTGACAGTGTTTTAATCCCGAAAAATCCAAAACTTTAATATAAAATTCCTAAATTCTAAATTTAGTCTTTTTATATTATTTTAGCCCTTATGGACCATGACTCGACCCCCGTGAGCCGTTTTCCAATTTTTCTTTATTTAAAAACCCTAATTGACATCTAAACTTCGACCCCGAGCCAACTTTCGATTTTCACAAGTTACCCCCAAACCGTGTCAAACCAAAGCCTGACCAACATCCTAAATTAGCCTACTGGACCCTTACTTCATCAAGGAACCCAGCCAAAAGCAAAAAACGAAGGTCCCCAATACAGCACTATGCTTGCCGAGAGTTTCCATGTGCTTGGACTCTATGTTTTGGTGTCTAGACCCTAAGCCGACGCTCCAGACCCTGAACCATCCTCTAAGACACCTACCTAGGACCCTAAGGACTCGCCCCAGCCCAGCCCCTGAGCCCTGGACCGAACCCTCACCCCTGCCAAGCTGCGCAAGTCTGCGCATGCATGTGTCCTTTCTCGGGTAGGAGTCCTTGCGAACCACTTGAATGTTCCCCACCGGCACTCGCCGAAATGGAACCTGTTGCACTGAGGTCCACGCGAACCACATGCATGAAATTATTAAATTCTCATGTATTTTAATTAAAAGTTTTAATTGCATAAATTAATTATGTTATGTATACTTACATATTTAAAATATATTTTCTACATGATTGCATTAAAATGTATTTTTAAAGGATATTCAAGTTGCGATCGAGGAACGGAGACCAAAAACTGAAAAAAATAGAAAATGTTTTTATTAAATATTTATTTTTTTATTATTTAAAATATGAGTGATGCTTTTTATTATTTTTGAAAATAAGGAGTTTTGAGGTGATTTTATACGCCGGGACGTAAATTTTATCTGTGTTGGTTTTTCAACAAAAATACGAACGTTTTAGCAACCTGGCTAATAAATTCACAAACGTATTTAAGCAAAATAATTTGTATTATTTTAATTAAATTCTAATTATGCATTAATGGGCCTAATTTGTATGCTTAATGGGCCTAAGCTTAATTAAGTATTTAATTAACTATAAAATATGTTAAACCCTCCCATTATCACCATAACACACGGCCACTTTCTGATTTTTGTCACACCAAAACTCTTCAAAATACACGGCACACACAAAAGAAAATTCAAGGGAAAAGCTTTGATAGTTCAAGAAAAAAAATTCGGCCAAGGTGCACGTCGCTGTTCTTCGCATCATCGCTTCTTTTTCGTGCGTAAAATACACAAAGGCACGCCATATTCTCCTTTTACTCATCATCACACCATATTATGTATTTAGGTTGGAATTTGCATTAAAACAAGTTGCAACTTTGAAGATTTTTCGGATATGCATATTGGGTGATTTTTAAAACATGTATTTTGATCCAAAAACCATGAATTTCATCTACCTAAGGGGCTGCCATGATTATGATGTGTTAGGGTCATGTTTTACACAAGTTTAAGGAGTCCTAAAACACCCCAAAAGGCTGCACACGTTAACAGAACGAAGCTGGAAACGAATGGATCAATTTTGGAACCAATTTACTGTCATGTGCTGTAGGGTTCGGTTTCATGGGATTAAAGGCTAGGCTTGGGTTCCGTTGGAACCAGGGCTGGGCTAGGGACGTGCTTGGGTCAGGGGATGAGTCCTAGCCACGCTAGGACTCGAAAATCAGGGGCTGGGAGGAGTCCTTGTCAACAAGGACTCCACCCGAGAAGCATAAGGGCAGGCTGTGGTGTGCAGCAGCGTGCAGATGATTAAGGGGCCCGGTCAGGGGGTTTGGCTTGGCTAGGTTAGGCCCTTAGGATCCTAAGAAGGGTCACAAGGGGCTGGTTCAAGGTCTGGGGTGGTTGGTTAGGTCCTAGCAACAGATAAGTAGAGTCCTACCGTGCATGAGATTCTCGGCCAGTTGTGTCGCTGGGAAGCATGGCTTTGGTTTGCAACTGGGGCTCAAGTCCTATGGGTTCTAAGGGTCCAGGAGGGTGGCTAGAGGAGCTGGACATAAGTTGGTGCAGGGTGGCTCGACATGGTTCGAGCCCAACACAAAAACGTGAGATTGAAGCTCATGACAGCAAGTAGGCGAGAGGTTGCTGTCAAATTTCAGTGGGTTGCTGCTCGCGTCCAGGGGCTTGGGTTGGTCTGGGCTTGGTCTGGGCGTGGTCCAGGGAAGGTTAGGGTCATGAGGGGTCAAGTGGTTAAGGTCTGGGGTGTCTTAGTTGGCTAGGAGTCTTGGTGGAGGGTAGAAGTCTCACCCACACACACGCACAAATTTGGGTCCAGTTCCAGCAAGTTTTTGAGCGGGCTAGGGCTGGTGTTTCGTTCTGGGCTTGGTCAGTAGGGTCCTTAGGTGGGTTGGCTAGGTTTTGGCTCAAGGTGGCTTGGGCGTGGCTCGAGTAAATTGGGAGTTGGCTCGGTGGGTTTGCTAGTGTGTCAAAAACGAAAATTGAAGAACTAAAAATAGAACCATGGGTCCACGGGGGTGACTCATGACTTGGAAGGGTAGAATAAATATTAAAAATGCTATGTTTAAAATTTTGGATCAAAATAACGAGTTTTGGATTTCATCGGGATTTAATCGCTGCACGAAACGTTAATTAACGAGTTAATTGAAACGCCTAGTTTAAGATTTATAAAATTATGAAAAATTATATTTAAGCTCAAATAATTATTAAAAGTCTAAGTTTTTAATTTGGGAATTTTATATTAAGGTTTGGTTTAATTCGAGATTTAAACGCAGTAATACGTCTTATTTAAAGATTAAATTAAAAGACCTCGATTTAGCTAAATAAAAATATGATAAAATTCATATAGGCTTAAATAATTATTTGGGACATGTTAGAGTCAATAAAATTAAGAAAATGTGAAAAACGTGAAATTTTACGTCCAGAGGTAAAACAGTCTTTTTACACCTAAAAATTAGTAAACGTCATGTCAGTGTCCTGAATGCTGTTTTATATGTTAATATGATTATTTTCAATGATTATGGATGTTTATGAATTTTTATATATTAATATGTCAATTTTAAAGGTTTATGAAATTTTTATGTTTATGGATTTTTATGTTAAAAATGTTTATTTTAAATGTTTATGATTTAAATGTTTATTTTAAACGTTTATGGTGTTAAAATATTTATTTTAAAACGTTTATTATTTTTTTATGATGTTTATATGTTAAAATGTTTATTTTAAAATGTTTATGGATTTTGGGTATGTTAAAATATTTATTTTAAAATGTTTAATGATTTTTATATGTTAAAATGTTGGTTTTAAATGCTTATAAATTTTTATATGATAAATTATGATGTTTAAATGATTATGGATTTTATGATTTAATTATGGACATTTAAAAGACATGTTGCATGCTTGGTTTAAAAGAAAAACGTTACATGCATGTTTAAATTGTATCAAGTGATGATAATATGAAACGTTGAAGGAAGTGAAGTAATTGTGACTAATACGATGATATGTTGGAAATTTCGTGAGGGTTATGGTCCCAGTGAGAGCCCGACGATCGTGTTTCCTTGGATACGGATATGTATTTGTATACGATAATATGTTAATACGTAAGGCCAAGGTCCAGTTGACCGGTGAGAGTGTTGCTGGTGTCCCCGCCGCCTAGTACTGTGGTTACATGTAGATGGATCCATCGCCCAACACGTAGACGTAGACGTAGATGAACACGAAAGTCACAATTAACGATCTGAATTCAACGAAAAGAAAAAAGAATACATATATGTTGATGATAATATGGATATGAATATGTTAAAGATGATATGAAAATGTTTATGAAAAGTTTATGAAAATGTTTTTATTCAAAGTTTATGCATTATGAAAATTTTTATTAAAATGTTATGTTTAAAGTTTATGCATCTTCATGAAAACGGTATTCTAAGTACAAGTATTTTTCACTGTTGTATGTGATCTGTATTATGTATTACTTGTTATCAACGATATGACGTGTTGAGTCTTTAGATTCACTAGGTGTGATTGATGTAGGTGCTATTGATTATGAATATGTTAAGGGAGGTCTTGATGGTTGACTTTGCTGGACTGAAGGTGCTCATAACCCGAGGACCGACGCTAGTTTCCGCACTAGTTTATGATTTATGATTTTAAATTATGTTAAAGATATTTTATGACTTATATTTATGTTTTGAGAGGTTTTTTGGAGAGATTATAGTATGGGCTGTATTTCTCAAATATATAGTTGGTTGTTTTATTTTTAAAATGGTTCCAAAATATTTTATGCATGTGTTTATGCAACTCGTCCGATTTAGTGAGGTTTGGAAAAAAAAAATTTCTAGTACGTTTTAAGAAAACGAGTAGCAGACGTTTCAGTTGGTATCAGAGCAAAGGTCCTGTAAAGGGTTGTGCCACCATCAGCGCCGGAAAGATCAGTCGTCAAGCCTCAATCTGTAAGTTTAAATGCTTTACATGCTTTTATGATGTTACTTGCATAAGTACATGAATTATATGTTCACGTCGCATGTTTAATAGCTTTATGGTAATATATGTTTTATATGCTTTAGAATTTTTATACGTGATACGATATGAAATAAGAAATTATTTGATTTCAACGCATGTTGGCTTTGTCGTGGAATTGGACTTTGTTGATTTTTGGGTTTTAGTATTGATGTTTTACTTTTGGGATCATAAGCTAATCGTGAATATTATGAACGCGTTTGGGACACGTAGATTTTTCTAAGAAAATACTGATGATTTATAGTTGCTAGTTGAATAACTTTTTGGGAATTACTCATAAGTAATAATGATTCGAGGATTTGTAACGACTTTGAGAGTATAGAAATGTATAAATTTGGATTTTAAGTTTTGACGAAGGGTAAGATTGGTTATAGGAATTGATTTTTGGGTAAATAAGTTTAAAATTATTGAAATTATGTTATGAGAAACCTGTAGAAGAGAATTAAGAATGCCAAGAACTTATGGGTTAATCGTAGGATTTTTGAAATTAAGGACCAATTAGGATAAATTTTGGGGAAATTAAGAATTAATTTTGCAATTATTAAGGAATTTGGGGACTAGTTTAACAATAAGTGAAGAATTGAATGGGTTAAATGATAAGAATTTTCGGTGATTTAGATTTTTAAGAATATTTGGAACCTTGGGATATTTTGGTTAATGTTAAGCAAGGATTTTTAAGGATAAAACAATATTAGGCTTGAAAAATCTACGCGTTAGCGCATGCGTTTGAGATTTTAAGGTTGAAATATGATAAGTTGATGAATATTTTGGGTATAAAATAAGGGAATAATATACGATAAGTATGGTCATCCATCTTTTAATATTGGGAATCGTAAGGAAAATTGAAGTTCGAGGTTATAATAGTAATAGCACTAAGTCATTATGGGTTTTCTTAAGTTACAAATCATTAATGAGGATTTAGAAGGAAAATTTAATTGGGATCTAAAAGACGTAAAGACATTCTAGAACTTAAGTTTTATTAGAGTAGAGCAGCGGTAGCATGAATTATTGGGATACTAGAACTAAGTCTAAACTTTGGGTTATTAAGGATAAGCAAATGGCGAGGACGAAATTCAATTTAAGGGGGGGGGGAGATTGTAACGCCCCGAAAATTTAAAGGTCCACGCGAACCATATGCATGTAATTATTAAATTCTCCTGTATTTTAATTAAATTTTTTAATTGCATAAATTAATTATGTTATGTATACTTACATGTTTAAAATATATTTTCTACATGATTGCATTAAAATGTATTTTTAAAGGATATTCAAGTTGCGATCGAGGAACGGAGATCAAACACTGAAAAAAATAGAAAATATTTTTATTAAATATTTATTTTTTTATTATTTAAAATATGAGTGATGCTTTTTATTATTTTTGAAAATAAGGAGTTTTGAGGTGATTTTATACGCCGGAACGTAAATTTTTTCTGTGTTGGTTTTTCAACAAAAATACGAATATTTTGGCAACCCGGCTAATAAATTCACAAACTTATTTAAGAAAAATTATTTTTAATATTTTAATTAAATTCTAATTAAGCATTAATGAGCCTAATTTGTATGCTTCATGGGCCTAAGCTTAATTAAGTATTTAATTAACTATAAAATATGTTAAACCCTCCCATTATCACCATAACACACGTCCACTTTCTGATTTTTTGCACACGAAAACTCTTCAAAATACACGGCACACACAAAAGAAAATTCAAGGGAAAAGCTTTGATAGTTCAAGAAAAAAATTCGGCCAAGGTGCACGTCGCCGTTCTTCGCATCGTCGCTTCGTTTTCTTGCGTAAAATACACAAAGACACGCCATATTCTCCTTTTACTTATCATCACACCATATTATGTATTTAGGTTGGAATTTGCATGAAAACAAGTTGCAACTTTGAAGATTTTTCGGATATGCATATTGGGTGATTTTTAATACATGTATTTTGATCCAAAAACCATGAATTTCATCTACCTAAGGGGCTGCCATGATTAGGATGTGTTAGGGTCATGTTTTACACAATTTTAAGGAGTCGTAAAACACCCCAAAAGGCTGCACACGTTAACAGAACCAAGCTGGAAACGAATGGATCAATTTTGGAACCAATTTACTGTCATGTGCTGTAGGGTTCGGTTTCATGGGATTAAAGGCTAGGCTTGGGTTCCTTTGGAACTAGGGCTGGGCTAGGGACTTGCTTGGGTCAGGGGAGGACTCCTAGCCACACTAGGACTCGAAAATCAGGGGCTGGGAGGATTCCTTGTCAACAAGGACTCTACCCGAGAAGCATAAGGGCAGGTTGTGGTGTGCAGCAGCGTGCAGATGATTAAGGGGCCCGGTCAGGGGGTTTGGCTGGGCTAGGTTAGGCCCTTAGGATCCTAAGAAGAGGCACAAGGGGCTGGTTCAAGGTTTGGGGTGGTTGGTTAGGTCCTAGCAACAGATAAGTAGAGTCCTACCATGCATGGGATTCTCGGCCAGTTGTGGTGGTGGGAAGCATGGCTTCGGTTTGCAACTGGGGCTCGAGTCCTATGGGTTCTAAGGGTCCAGGAGGGTGCCTAGAGGGGCTGGACATAAGTTGGTGCAGGGTGGCTCGACATGGCTCGAGCCAAACACAAAAACGTGAGATTGAAGATCATGACAGCAAGTAGGCGAGAGGTTGCTGTCAAATTTCAGTGGGTTGCTGCTCGCGTCCAGGGGCTTGGGTTGGTCTGGGCTTGGTCTGGGCGTGGTCCAGGGAAGGTTAGGGTCATGAGGGGTCAAGCGGTTAAGGGCTGGGGTGTCCTAGTTGGCTAGGAGTCTTGGTGGAGGGTAGAAGTCTCACCCACACACACGCACAGATTTGGGTCAAGTTCCAGCAAGTTTTTGAGCGGCCCATGTAATGCCCGAAATTTGAAAAAAAATAAAATTTTGGCAATAGTTGTGAGCTTTTATGGCTTTGCGTTATGGTATGAATGGTAATTAATGTTATAGAATGGAAAAGATAATGGAGGGGTAGAATCAAAGGTGGAATTTGAGCTAAATAGGTAATGGAGGTGCAGAAACGGTATGAAAAATGTGGCAGTATTTGTGGTTTTTAGCATAATGTTTTGTATATTGATCCATTTGATGTGAGGCTATTTTCATTAGAAAGATAAGACATAAGGCTATAACTTTCTTATTTTGAGTTTTTGTCAATCCATTAGGGAAGACGAGACAAAAGTGGCCCGAAGTGTGTCGTGTGTATCGTCGTTCCTACAATGACACATGTTGGGACATTGAGTATAACTTTTTACTCAGACCTTCAAATGACATGAGGCTAATTGGAGATGCAAGCCAAGACATAGAGCTTCAACTTTTTTGTTGACCACTTTCACAAATTCTGAAGTTAAAAATGAGTTTTTGGCAGAATATGGCTCACCCCTGCGCCAGATCCCGCGCGATGGCGCGCCCAGTGATGAAATTTTGGGTGTTGGGCAGTATGGTGCGCGCCCCTGCGCCAAAACACGCGCCATGGCGCCCAGCACTTGTACAAAAAACGTGTTTTGAGGTTTGGAGGGTATATAATAGATTGGGGAATGATTTTTGTATCATTTCTTCTCATCCTCATTTCTCTCCATCGGTTTAGAGCTAGGGTTCCTCATTTCTCCTTCAATCAAATTTCTTCCAAGACATTAATCTTTGATTGAAGCCATAATCTTTGCTTGGAGATTTGAAGTTCTTCTCCTCAAGAGTTTAGAAGCAAGGTAAGAAAGCTTATTTCTTTGAGTTAGTGATTGAAGGGAAAACAATGTGTTGTTTGGTTTGAGTGTTGAGGTAAAGTTGTTAATATAATGATTGATGGTATTATTATTGTATGTATTGGTATTTTGAAAAGAAATGGAATTGAAGACAAGGGCAAAGTAAAGGAGCTAACCCTTTAGCACGCATGTCATGTGTTTGATAAAATGATTCAATGAATTTTTTTTATGTCATATTACGGTTAAGAAATTTACGGATTTTGATTCGAATCAGTATTGAATTAATTATGAATTTTGTATAGAAATTGCTCTGTTTTGATAGATGATCAAAGTTCTTGAATTATAGTAGAATTCAGAGGTTCAAGACTTCTCACATACACATTTCGATCTTCTTTTGGTACTATTGAAAAGTATGTTACGGTCGGTAACATACGAGGTAAAAGTATCATTTTTTTATTTTAAATTGAAAATTCTATGGCTCGATGAATTACTTGTGATTTGATGATGATTGTGGCATTGAGATGAGTTTATTATTATATCGAAATGATGCTATTGATTTGCATCATTACATTGCATATTGAGCCACTTGTCGATTCAGATTTGATATGGCGGAGGTCGCCTTGTTTTATTGATTTTTGGACGTATGGGGCTATAGTTGAGTTGGCATAGTGTATGCGGAGGTCGCTGCTATGGCCTGAACACTCTCTATAGGCGCACCATAGTCCTGGGATTATAGTACACAGCAACCCACCTCGAGCGGATGAGTCGGTGGATGTTGCTGGGTGATTCTCTTTCCTTGGGTACCCTATGACCAGATGATTCACTTGATCTTGAGATTTATTGATAGCCCACAGCTTCTGATCATTCATTGCATTATATTGCATCTTTATGAATTTCATGTGAACTATTTGTCATTTTAAATCTCATATGTTATTGATTGTATCATACTGGGTTTATACTCACTGGCACGTCGGCTACCTCTTGTTTTCATGTGCTTGACGGTAGGTGAGGCGAGGCTTGGGATGCCAGAGTCCAGATCCAGGCGAGGAGATACGAGTTAGAGTGGTATTCTCGGGTCTTAGGACCTATTTTATGATGTTGGGATTACATTGGTTCATTAGTTTATTTTGGCATGTTAAAAATTATATTTCAAACATTTGAGACATTTAAATTATATTGATGATGTTTATGTGGATTTGTGAACCACAAATTATGTATTTTACTCAATCATTTGGTTTGTTACAATTATAATTATTAGTATTAGATATCGGACCCGGGGCCCCACAGGCCAGGACTGGTGTTTCGCGTTGGGCTTGGTCAGTAGGCTCCCTAGGTGGGTTGGCTAGGTTTTGGCTCTAGGTGGCTCGGGCGTGGCTCGAGTAAATTGGGAGTTGGCTCGGTGGGTTCGCTAGTGTGTCAAAAACGAAAATTGAAGAATTAAAAATAGAACCATGGTCCACCGGGGTGGCTCATGACTTGGAAGGGTAGAATAAATATTAAAAATGCTATGTTTAAAATTTGGGGTCAAAATAAAGACCTTTGGATTTAATCGGGATTTAATCGCCGTACGAAACGTTAATTAACGAGTTAATTGAACGCCTAGTTTTAAGCTTTATAAAATTATGAAAAATTATATTTAAGCTCAAATAATTATTAAAAGTCTAAGTTTTTAATTTGGGAATTTTATATTAAGGTTTGGTTTAATTCGGGATTAAAACGCAGTAATACGTTTTATTTAAAGATTAAATTAAAAGACTTCGATTTAGGCTAAATAAAAATATGATAAAATTCATGTAGGCTTAAATAATTATTTAGGACATGTTAGAGTCAATGAAATTAAGAAAATGTCAAAAACATGAAATTTTACGTTTAGGGGTAAAACAGTCTTTTTACACCTAGAAATTAGTAAACGTCATGGAAGTGTCCTGAATGCTGTTTTATATGTTAATATGATTATTTTCAATGATTATGGATGTTTATGAATTTTTATATATTAATATGTCAATTTTAAATGTTTATGGATTTTTATGTTAAAAATGTTTATTTTAAACGTTTATGATTTAAATGTTTATTTTAAAAGTTTATGGTGTTAAAATGTTTATTTTAAAACGTTTATTATTTTTTTATGATATTTATATGTTAAAATGTTTATTTTAAAATGTTTATGGATTTTGGGTATGTTAAAATATTTATTTTAAAATGTTTAATGATTTTTATATTTTAAAATGTTGGTTTTAAATGTTTATAAATTTTTATATGATACATTATGATGTTTAAATGATTATGGATTTTTATGATTTAATTATGGACATTTAAAAGACATGTTGCGTGCTTGGTTTAAAAGAAAAACGTTACATGCATGTTTAAATTTTATCAAGTGATGATAATATGAAACGTTGAAGGAAGTGAAGGAATTGTGACTAATACGATGATATGTTGGAAATTTCGTGAGGGTTATGGTCCCAGTGGGAGCCCGACGATCGTGTTTCCTTGGATACGGATATGTATATGTATACGATAATATGTTAATACGTAAGGCCAAGGTCCAGTTGACCGGTGAGAGTGTTTCTGGGGTCCCCGCCGCCCAGTACTGTGGTTACATGTAGATGGATCCATCGCCCAACACGTAGACGTAGACGTAGATGAACACGAAAGTCACAATTAACGATCTGAATTCAACGAAAAGAAAAAAGAATACATATATGTTGATGATAATATGGATATGAATATGTTGAAGATGATATGAAAATGTATATGAAAAGTTTATGAAAATGTTTTTATTCAAATTTTATGCATTATGAAAATTTTTATGAAAATGTTATGTTTAAAGTTTATGCATCTTCATGAAAACGGTATTTTAAGAAGAAATATTTTTCACTGTTGCATGTGATCTGTATTATGTATTACTTGTTATCAAGGATATGACGTGTTGAGTCTTTAGATTCACTAGGTGTGATTGATGTAGGTGTTATTGATTATGAATATGTTAAGGGAGGTCTTGATGGTTGACTTTGCTGGACTGAAGGTGCACATAACCCGAGGACCGACACTAGTTTCCGCACTAGTTTATGATTTATGATTTTAAATTATGGTAAAGATATTTTATGACTTATATTTATGTTTTGAGAGGTTTTTTTGAGAGATTATAGTATGAGCTGTATTTCTCAAATATATTGTTGGTTGTTTTATTTTTAAAATGGTTCCAAAATATTTTATGCAAGTGTTTATGCAACTCTTCCGATTTAGTGAGGTTTGAAAAAAAAAATATTTCTAGTACGTTTTAAGAAAACGAGTAGCAGACGATTCAGAAATAGTCAAAAACGAAGTCATCAAATGTTTTACCAAGCCTAAAAAGCAATAGTTTGAAAAGTAAAGCCCATACTAAACCTCTCAAAAATCTCTCAAAACATAAACAAATAGTCTTAAAAATCTTTAATCATAAATCATGAGTCAAAAGTCATAATGCGGAATAATAGAAGCGCTGGTCCTCGGGTTGTGTGCACCTTCAGTCCAGTCAGATCATCCGTCAAGACCTCCCTCAAACTCAACTGCATCCATCACACCTAGTGAGTCTAAAGACTCAACACACCATAATCTTTATAGCAAATAATATATATATAACCAAATGAAACAGTGAAAATACTTTTACGTAAAATAACTTTTTATGACATGCAAACATAACTTTAACTATTTCCTTTTTCTCAACATGACATGACATAAAACCTTTAACATGATCATGAACATTTTTCCTTTTCCATTTCCTTTTTCTTTGTTGAATTCAGATCGTTAATTGTGACTTTCTTGACATGACATGACATGATCGATGGATCCATCTACATATAACCACAATACTGGGCGGCGGGGACATCAACGACGCTCTCACCGGTCAACTGAGCCTTGGCCTAACATGATCGAATAGAAATACGATCGTCGGGGCTCCCCCTGGTGCCTTCTCCCATAAATGGGCTCTCTCTGGGGCCTTCTCCCCTCACGATATTCCCATTATTCCTCAAACCTCATAACCTCATATTCGCAATAATGGAAACACAATCGTCGGGCTCCTACTGGGACCATCACCCTCACTACATCGCCATTATTAACGAATTAGTCACAATCACTTCACCTCCTTCAACATTTTTCATTCACATCACTTTCTAAAAATCATGAATACCATAAAATTTTTTCATTTTTGAAACCAAGCATGCAACATGTATTTTAAATGTCTTCCTTAAATCATAAAAATCAAATAGACATTTAAAAATCATAATTTAATCATGAACATTTCATAAACATTTAAAATCTGTCATAGTATCATGAAAATAGCATTTAGGGCACTGCCTTGACTCTTACAAATTTTCAGGTGTAAAAAGACCATTTTACCCCTGGGCTCGACATTTTACGATTTTGACTTTTTTCTTGATTTCATGACTCTAACATATCTAAAATAATTATTTAAGCCTAAATTAATTTTCCCATAATTTTATTTAGCTTAAATATTAGACTTTTTCATTTATCATTAATTAATTGTTTTGACTGTGTTTTAATCCCGAAAAATCCCAAAATTTAATATAAAATTCCTAAATTCTAAATTTAGTCTATTTATATTATTTTTACCCTTATGGACCACGACTCGACCCCCGTGAGCCGTTTTCCAATTTTTCTTTATTTAAAAACCCTAATTGACACCTAAACTTCGACCCCGAGCCAACTTTCGATTTTCACGAGTTACCCCAGAACCATGTAAAACCAAAACCTGAACAACATCCTAAATTAGCCTACTGGACCCTTACTTCATCAAGGAACCCAGCCAAAAGCCAAACACAAAGGTCCCCAATACAACCCTATGCTGGCCGAGAGTTTCCATGTGCTTGGACTCTATGTTTTGGTGTCTAGACCCTAAGCCGACGCTCCAGACCCTGAACCATCCTCTAGGACACCTACCTAGGACCCTAAGGACTCGCCCCAGCCCAGCCCATGAGCCCTGGACCAAACCCTCACCCCTGCACAAGCTGCGCAAGTCTGCGCATGCATGTGTCCTTTCTCGGGTAGGAGTCCTTGCTTGCAAGGACTCCTATCCAGCCCTCTTAATCCGAGTCTTAGCTTGGCTAAGACTCTCCCCTAGATGTAAACAGACCCTAGGCCAGCCCTGAACCCAAGCCCAGGCCTAGCCAGCCCCTTATCCCATGAACCAGATTGCCCCAAGCCCTTGACAGCGAGGAATCGGCTTTTTCCTCGTTTCCTTGTTTCTGTTGTGAGTTTGTTGATTGGTTAGGACTCTAGTTCATATAAAAGCTTTGCTTAAACATAACATGACATCATGGCAGACCCTTAACATGCCTAGAACAAGTTTTTGGATCAAACCTCATGAATTTAATTCATGCAAGTGCAATAATTCGAAAATACAGAAAAGTGGCTTTATGTTCTTCATGCATTCAGTATTTAAACAATATTATGATATGATGGACCAGAAAAGGAGATGTATGGCATGCCTTTGCGTTATATACGCTCGAATATCCGTTGACGACGAAGAACGGGATGAAACCTAGGCTAACATCTCCTTGAGCCCCTTCGAATTTCTTGCCACAGCTAGGATATGTAGTGCCGTGTGTGTGTGGTGTCTTGAGAGAATTTTCAGAATTTAAAACTAGGTGGCCGATGGTTTATGCTAGAATAATAGGGTTTTTTGTGGTTTTTTAATACTTTAAATATTAGTTAATGGCCTTCATGGTTTATTAGGTCTAATAAGCCATCTAATTGGGCCCATTAGTCTAATGAGGACATAATTAAAATATCAACAAAGTTTTTCTTTTATTAAACATGTGAATTTATTAGCCGGGTTGCCAAAAAGTTCGTATTTTAGTTGAAAAACCAACGCTGATAAAATTTATGTCTCGGCGTATAAAATCACCTCAAAACCCTATATTTACAAAAATAATAAAAAGCAACACTCATATTTTAAATAATTAAAAACAATTATTTAATAAAAACATTTTTCGTTTTTCAGCCTTCGGTCCCCGTTCCTCGATCGTCAGTTGAATAATCTTTACAAATACAGTTTTATGCATGATGACAATAAAAATCTCATTTAGCATATAAACAAGTATGTCACATAATTAAATGGCAATTAAAATCAGTCATTTACTTATTTTTCATTATTTCTTAGATTCGTATGCAGTTGGATTACGTCGTCTTAATTTTGGACCTTACACTTCATTGACGATATTCTGATCTATTCGAAGAGCAGGGAGGAGCACAATCATCATTTGAGGACAGTATTGCAGACTCTACAGGATAGACGACTGTATGCCAAGTTCAGCAAGTGTGAGTTCTGGCTAGACAGGGTGGCATTCTTGGGCCACATTGTATCTCAGGATGGCATAGAGGTCGACCCCAGCAAGGTAGAGGCAATCAGAGATTGGCCAGTTCCGAAGAGCGTGACAGAGATCCGCAGTTTCTTGGAATTGGCAGGTTATTACAGGAAGTTCATTCAGGGCTTCTCTTCTATTGCGGTACCTATGACCGCTTTGACTAAGAAGAACGCCAAGTTTATCTGGGGATCTGAGTGCGAGGAGAGTTTCGACACACTGAAGCAAGCCCTGACCACAGCACTAGTGCTAGCTATGCCATCAGGGCAGGGAGAGTTTGTCGTCTATACAGATGCATCTAAGCTTGGTTTGGGCGCAGTTCTGATGCAGTAGGACAGGGTGATAGCTTATGCGTCCAGACAGCTGAAGGTTCATGAGAAGAATTATCCGACTCATGACCTCGAGCTAGCAGCAGTGGTATTTGCCCTGAAGATCTGGAGACACTATCTGTATGGGGAGAAGTGTAAGATTTTCACAGATCACAAACGCCTGAAGTAATTCTTCACACAGAAAGAATTGAATATGCGACAGAGGAGGTGGCTTGAGCTGGTGAAGGATTATGATTGTGACATTAGCTACCATCCGGGTAAGGCTAATGTAGTTGCAGACGCTCTGAGCAAGAAGCACGTAGTGATAGCCCATCTGTCAGTACAGAGACCGTTGCAGGCTGAGATTCAGAGATTTTAGCTTGCAGTGTATGCCAAGGGCGAGGCCCCGAATCTTGCTACTCTGACAGTACAACCGACTCTGAGAGACAGAATTCGAGCAGGGCAGTCTTCCGATGAGCAGCTACAGAAGTGCAGACAGAGGGACGAGACTAAGGGCCAGAGACTGTACGCAGTTGTGGACGGCATAGTCAGATATAGGGACCGCCTATGGGTTCCTGACAGTGATTCTCTTCGAGCAGATAACCTGAGTGAAGCCCACAGCACCCCGTACTCCATCTATTTAGGGAGTACGAAGATGTATAAGGATTTGCAGACTCTTTATTGGTGGCCAGACATGAAGCGGGATATTCTACGATTCATCTCCGAGTGTTTGACCTGTCAGCAGGTCAAGGCAGAGCATCAGAGGACTTGAGGGAAGCTGAGACCACTCCCTATTCCCGAGTGATAATGGGAGAATATTACTATGGATTTTGTGACAGGGCTTCCGAGGACTATTGGGGGATACAATGTCATTTGGGTGATTGTTGATCGGCTCACTAAGTCAGCTCATTTCTTACCGATCAGGAAGACATTCACCATGACTCAGTAGGCAGAGCTGTACATCAGAGAGATAGTCAGACTACACGGGATTCCAGTATCCATAGTGTCAGACAGGGATCCGAGGTTCACGTCTGCGTTCTGGAAGAGTCTTCACTAGGCTATGGGTACGAAGCTACTGTTCAGTACCGCCTTCCATCCTCAGACAGACGGTCAGTTAGAGAGGGTGATTTAGATTCTGGAGGACCTACTCCAAGCATGCATGATCGACTTCCAGGGCAGCTGGGAGACGAAGATACCTCTTGTGGAGTTCACATACAACAACAGTTATCAGGCATCGATAGGTATGGCTCCATACGAGGCACTCTACGGGAGGAAGTTTAGGTCACCAGTATACTGGGATGAGATAGGAGAGCGAGCAGAGTTGGGTCCGGATATTGTCAGACAGACAGCAGACCTAGTGGCCAGGATTAGAGACAGAATGAGGACTGCACAGAGCCGTCAGAAGAGTTATGCTAATCAGAGACAGCGTGATCTTGAGTTCGCAGTAGGGATCATGTTTTTGTGAAGGTCGCACCTATGAAGGGTGTGATGAGGTTCGGGAATAAGGGCAAGCTTAGCCCTAGATTCATCGGACCATTTGAGATCCTAGAGAGATTTGGGACACTCGCATATAGATTTGCGTTACCGCCGAATCTGGCGGGAGTTCATAGCGTGTTTCACGTCTCCATGCTGCGAAAGTACATGTCGAATCCTTCACATGTGCTTAACTATGAGCCACTTCAGCTGACAGCGCACTTATCATTTGAGGAGAGACCTACGCAGATTCTGGACAGACAGGAAAAGAGACTCTGGAATAAGGTGATCCAGATTGCCAAAGTCAAGTGGCTGAATCACTCCGAGAAGGAGGCCACGTGGGAGGCCGAGACCGAGATGAGGAGTCGCTACTCGGAGTTATTTGGTGCGTTCTATTTTCGAGGACGAAATTTTGTTTAAGGGGGGAGAGTTGTAATGTCCAGGAATTTAATTCACGTAACTTGACTGCATGCAATCTAGGATTTTATTTTAAATTATGTGTCTAATATTTAATGCATTTTATGCATAATTCATGCATGATAGGATCTAATTCATGAAATTTTCATAAGTTCATACATTAGATTTTCTAGGTGCATTTCACGTCCGAACGAGGAACGGAGAACGGAGAATTTTCAAGAAAATTATGTTTATTACATGATTAATTTTTATTAATTAAAATAAGGTGTTTTTAAGAGCATTTTCAAAAAAAAAGGGGATTTTATTGGGTATTTTTACCCGTAAGATTTTTCTTTTTAGCGGTACGTGAATTTTATCGAATCAGGGGACTTTTTAAAGGTTCGGCTAATATTTTCAAAATCTTTCCGACACAAAATATTTTTCGAGAGTGCGTTTGGATTTAATGAGCCCATTTTTTGACTTATTGGGCTTATTTATTTATTTTTTTAAACCTTAAATAAAAATAGAGGCCATTAGCTAAACTATTATCTAGCTAATTAACTCCTAATTATTCCCTTAACTCCCCACTAACCTAAACACCCCTCATCAGCCGCCCACTCCTCTCCACTCACATTCATCTTCGTGTATTGCTGCTAAGAAAATTTCGGTGATATCATTTTTTTCACTTCAAGCAAAAGTTTGCTCCTTGGCCGTGGTTCCTCGATCGTTTTCCTACAACAATCTTCAAGGCACGCTTTGTACTTGCTCTTTTCTGCATCATACACGTTTATTATGTTAGTGATCATATCTGTGCATGAAAAACGCGATCTAGCCTTGTACATGAGAATTTTCTCGGTTTCCATTTGATTATGGTGTTTTCTTGTCCAACTCTCACGTTTTCCTGGTTGCTGTGCAAGGGGCTGCTGCTGTCGATTGTTAAGGGCTATAAAATGGTGTCAAGAAATTGTCTTGGGGTTTAAAACTTTGGGCAGATCGTGCAGGGTGAGGGACCGAGAGCAAGGTTTCAATAGGTTGGCTCGATCTTTGGGTTTCTAGCGTGCAGGGTGCAACCAACGAAGCAGGGGCCTAGCTGAGCCTTAGACCAGACCATGGTGGGTCTGAGACGGGGCTTGGAAGGGCTCGGCTCGTGCTGGAACCATCTCCAAGCGCTGTGAATCGAGTTGGGTTCGTTTGGTGTCTTGGGGGAGTGTAGTGATCGGGTGGTCTACTCCTGTTGCATGTGGCTGATGGCATGGGTGCAGTAGGTTCAGGAGATGCCTAGGGTGGTCTAGGTGTGAGTGGTTAAGGGCTGGCTACGTTAGTGGAAGGCTAGGACGCAAGTTTGGAAAGGGAGTATAGGGTGGGCATTCTTTTGGAAGGGCCGAGACTTCAGCAGCATGCTGGAATTTCAGCCGTGGGTTTGAGGGGCCTAATGACATTGTTTTAGGACCTATTAAGTGTTTTTAAGATATAGTAAAAATTGGAGGAAATTTGGGTAAGTTTCGAGTCGATTCGGGTTAAAACCGGAGCCCCGGTCCAAGTTTTAAAACGAATAGGTTAAGTTGTAATATGGGCTCGAGTTTACATCTAGGAATGCTTATAAATATGTTTTGGGACATTTTAAGGAGTTTGATAAGTTTCGGGTCAATTTTAGAGGTCCATGGGTGAAACAATAATTTTCGGGTTTCTAGGGGCAAAATGGTTTTTTGCACACGTGGTTAGATTTTGGTCAAGACAGCGTCCTGAGCACAAATATATGATATTTTAAATGTTTATGCATCATCTTTACGCAATTATGATAGATACGTTGCATGCTTGGTTTAAAGGAAAAGTTACGCATATGCATGTTTTTATTAAGTGATGAAAATGATGATATTTTTTAAGGATGGGAATTGGTTGTGACTGACAATGTATATGTATACGATGACATGAGATATGATGAGCTGAGGCTTGGGCTCAATGGGCGGGTAATGCTGTCGCTGATTTCCCTGCCGCCGGGTACAACGGTTTTATAGATGGATCCATCGCTAGAGCTGATACGAAAGTCACAACTAATGAACTGAATTCAATTAAAAGAAAATGTTTAAGCTTTTGATGACACGATGAGCTGTTTTGACACGGATATGATGATATGAGATGAATGATATTCGATAACATGATTTGACACGACATGATTTTATACGACACGTTTATGTTCATGTTTTAAAGTTCATAAAATGTATGTTGGCATTATGTTTTTAAAGTTCATGAAAGATATGTTGAGTATGATATTTTTCACTATTGTGTGCCTATATATGTACTTGTTATTCCTGGTACAGGTGTGTTGAGTCTTTAGACACACTAGGCGTGTGTGATGCAGGTGAGATTGATGATGAGGAGATTGGAGGTACAGCGACACGACCCGAGGATCATTATTTTTCCGAATTATGATTAATGAGATTTGAAAGGAAAGGAATATTTTTAATACGTTGATGATTTTAAGATTTTTATACGTTTATGTTCACGTATGATTTTTAAATGTTTGGTTATTTTAAAATGCGCTATTTTTACTATCAAATATTTAAGATAATTTTTAAATGTTATATTCTTATGTTTAAATGTTATTTCGAAAATTACGAAGCTTTTATTTAAAAAAAATAAAAATATTTCCGCACTTTTAAAACGAGTAGACGTTTCAAAACCCCAATTAGCAGCTGGGATAATTTTCTTTATTATCATTTTAGAAAAGGCATAATCATGATTGCGATCCATATGTTGGATTTCAACTGAGCCAGTTTCGACTAAAATTGTTTCAAAACATTCTCTTGTTTTTCTTCCCAGTATGGGTTGTAGATCTTTAATTAAATAGCTTTGAGCTATATGAATTGGAGATAGACCTTTTAGATCTTTATGACAACAATTTAGATATCCTGAAAATAGATAGGGATATTTTAATTTGTCTTTTGATCCTTTTAAGGCAAATATTGCATTATTATAATAATGTATATCATAAGCAGTTGGATCCTCACAAATTCTTTAATTGGATCAAATTTTTCTTCTTCAGTGGCCATATTAGGCGGAGGAATAGGTGCACCTCTTTTAAAGGGTGGTTTATTCATTGGCTTTTTCCCTGTTGCTGGCCTCTTTAGGACTGTCTTCCAAGGTTGATCCCTGCAGAAATTCTCTATTTAGAAAATCTGGTAAAGAATTAGATTTTCTAGAGATATGTTCAATATCAAAATCAAAACAAGCTAATATGGCTTGCCATTTAGCAAATATTTGTTTAGATGATATTATTTTAACATCTTTTAAAAGAATATTTTTAGCAGATTTGCAATCAACTCTTAATAAAAATTTCTTATTTAAAAGATCACTCTCGAATTTGGTAATACATTTAACAATTGAAAGGATTTCTTTCTTTATTGTAGAATAATTCTTCTGTGTATTATTCCAAGTTCCAGAAGTGTATCAAACAAGAATTTCTTTATATGTATTATCTATTTGTTGTTTAAGTATTCCTCCGTATCCAATATCAGAGGCGTTTGTTTCAACTACTTTGAATGCTTCAGGATTAGCAATAGATAAACAAGGGAGTTCTTTAACTCTTTCTTTTATTTTTTGTATTGCTAAAGTATGACTATTAGTCCATGGTTGAGGTTTTTTCTTCGACCTTTGAAACAATAATTTACAATCATGAGCGAGATCTTTATAAAAATCTTCTATATAATTAAGACTTCCAAGAAATCTTTGTAATTGATTTATATCAGTGATTTTATCAGGAAATTTATCAGCAAAAACAATTGCTCTTTCAATAGGAATCATTATTCCATTTTCAATATAATATCCTAAGAATTTTATCTTAGTTTGAAAAAGTTTTACCTTTTTCTTATTTACTACTAAACCAGCTCTTTTAGTAGCTTGAATAAATATATTAAGATGTATAAAATGTTGATCAATATTATCATAATAAATAAGGACATCATCTATATAAATTATGATATAATCTATATTTGAATTATAAATATCATTCATTATATTTTGAAATTCCATTGGCGCATTTTTTAGTCCAAATGGCATTACATTCCATTCGTAATGTCCAAATGGTACAGTAAAAGCAATTTTATATTTATTTCTTCTTTTAGAAGAATTTGATAAAATCCTGATTTTAAATCGAATGAAGAAAATATTTTTCCTTTAAATACTTTATTTAATAGATCTCTTTAATTTGGTAATGGATGTTTTATCCATTTTAATGCTTTATTAAGCGGTTTATAATTAATAACAGGTCTAGGAACTCCTCTTTCTATTTCAGCTGCATTTTCCACATAGAAAGCTGGACAACTCCAAGGGCTATTACTTGGTCTAATTAAATCTTTTTTAAGAAGACTATCAATTTCTTCTTTGCAATAATTTAAAAGTCTAGGTCCCATAGCAATGGGTCTAGCTTTTGTAGGAATTTTATCCTCATTGAAATCATCTGTATATGATAAACTTACTTGATGTTTTTTTCTATTCCAAAAGGCATTAGGAACATCAGCACATATCTCTTTAGATATAGTTTCTGAAATAATTTTTATTTTTTCTTGAATTTTTTCAGAATTTATTTTTTCTTTTATATTTTTAAAAAGAATTTCTTCTTTTAATGAAGTAACAAAATGTTCTTTATTATTTACTATTTTTTGTAAAATATTAATGGATTTTAAAACTGGTATAGTTGTGAATGTAAAAAATAAATCATTTCCTTTAATGTTGGTATATACCCCCTTTTCATTAATTTTATTAATAGGAAACAACATTTGTAAAAATGGTGTTCCTAATATAACAGGAGTAGAAATATTCTTAATAAGAATAAAAGTAGTATTAAGACAAACTCCAGAATTACATATTGCCACATCAGACAATTTGTAATTAACTATAAGAGGTTGCTTATTAGCAGCTGTTATAAATTGAGTAGTCTTTTTATAATATTTAGAAGGAACAATTCCTTCACTGATGCAATTTACATCAGCTTCTGTATCTAATAATACTTCAATAGTAATTTTAAATTTTTTATTGATAATAAGGGTTACTTTTGAGTACTATTTTTGAGAAATAATTTGATCAATTTTATTGACACATACCATTTGGTTTATTTCATTATCATCTTTGGATAAAATATTTTCTTCTTCATCAGAAATAGAATCTTTTTCCCAATTATGATCATTATTAATACTAAGAGTATTTACTCTTTCTTTTAAATATTTTATCTCAGATTTTATCTGATCTATTTCTCCTTTTAATTCAGAGATAGTAGGTTCTCTTTCTTTTTGTTTAGTTTTTTCTAATATTTTGTTATAAGAATATAATTCATGTTCTTGTACAGTATTTTGTACAAGTTTAGTAGGCTTATGATTTGCCATATTCAAATAATGTTCTATAGCTTTTCTTTTTTCTATAGGGTCTTTTATTTGATCTATAAGATCTAAAATAAAAGTTTCTTCATTTGATATAACATTTATTTCTAATCCCATAAAATTTATGAGACATGTATCGCAATCACAATCTGGATCACAAATTTTATTTTCTGATATTTCAGAATCATTATCTGAACTACTATGAGAATATTCAGATATTTCTTCATCAATAATGTTAATATAAAAATCTTTTTGTTTTAAATCTTCTTCTTTATTAAGAAGAATATTTATCAATGATTTTTTTAAATAATTGTTTATGTTAAGATTATTAATCTTTTTCTTGACATAACACTTATTAACTTTATGTCCAATTTTTCCACATTTCCAGCTTACTGGAACTTTAGTAGAATCATTTTTCATAGGTTTTTTAAACCTTTTTTTAGAATATTTTTCAGATTTCTCCTTATCTTTTAGATAATGTTTCTTCTTTTTTAAAGGAAATTTTTTTCTTTTCTTATCTCTTTTAGGATATTGTATTCGTTGGAAGCCTATTTGCTCACAAAATCACCAATAATATTTCTATTTTCTTCTTTTTGCATATCAAGTTGTCTTTTTAACATTATGTCATTACAAAGAGTAATTTCTTCTGCAGTTATTTCAGCAGATAAATCACCGTAAGTAAGTAAACTCCAATCTATAGAATTTGTTGGAGACTTAGATTTTAATATATTCTTGACTCTTTCTGCAAAAAGAACTGGAAGTCCTGAAATAAATTTTTCTTTCCAGAAATTTTCGCTGCAATCATTTCTGGTTAAAACTTTGGTCATAAAAACATCTTTATACCATCTGAATTCAAATAGTGTAGGACATCTCAAATTTATTAATTGTTCTAGAGATCTATCTAATTGAAACTCATTAGCTCCAATAAAATTAGATAAAATAGTATAAATAAGTGTATTTACTGCATCTGACTCTTCCCTTCCATTAAGATCCAATATAGAAGAGTTAAGAATTTTATTCTTTGCCTCTTTTGAAAGATAAAAATCCCACCAACCTTGAAGTTGGCCAGTAAAACCAGTAATAATAGCTTGAGCAATTTGCCTATCATTATTACCTTTTATTTTGGCGGCAGATGAGTATATTAACATTTGTTTAATCACAGTTTTTATCTGATATTCAGATTTACCATCTATATTCCATTCAGTAATGGCTTCACCATTAAATTGAACATAATATTTCTTTTCTTCAATTTGAAGATCAATTGGTGTTGTCTTTTTATAAAAAGGTTTTACAATTGATACCTTATGCATTTTATTAATTTGCATTTTATCTTCTGAAGAGCTTGAAAAATTTTCAAGTTTTTCGGCTTTAGTAATTACCGAAATAGACTCCTTTTCTTTTATATTAATTTTTTTGCAATCTGTCTATTAGACCTTCCATAAAATCTTCATCTATTTTAGAACTTAAAAGAAATTTTTCTTGTTTAAGATTAGGAGGAGGTTTTATCATTAAAGTTCTTGAACTTTCACCACTAGAAGTTTCGTTTTTAGATTTTGATAAAATTTCTTCTATTCTAGTAGTTTGATTCCTTAAAGAATGTAAAGTAAGATTAGTATAATTATTTTGTTGAATTATGTGGTCAAACTTACCATTTCCTAATTCAGATTTTATAGGAGCAGCACATATTTCTTTATTACCCTTCTTAATTTGTAAAGTAGTGAATGGAGGATGAATTTCAAAAGATTCTTCTCCAGTTTCATGAACATATAATTTATATGTTGATTCAAGAGTATTTATAAAAGACTCATCTCTAAAATTTGGAAATTTTTTATTTTTTGCTGGAAAATATAAAGTTTCTAGCCATTTGAAAAAATCTAAATTTAATTTAGTTTCTTCAACCCATTCTTTATATCTTAAAGAATATAAAACTTGTTGCTTCAGGTTTAAACAACTTAAAAACTATTTTTTCTTTTCTAAATTTTTAACTTTTTCTAAACTTTTTTGAATAGGATTATTATGATTAATAACCATAGCATTATAATACATATCTGAAAAAGTGGGAGAGTTAGATTTTCTATTATTAACAAAATAACTTCTTTGAAATCGAGAAGTACTAGATTCAGGTATTTCAACCTTGTATTCTGGTTGAGATATATTATCATTAGTCTTTTGAAGATCAGATATACTAATTTTTTCAAAATCAGATATAGAAGAAGTAAAATTTCTTCTTTCTTCAGGAAGTTTAATACGTAAATGTCTTTAGGATGAGAATTTTATTTCAATATCACCATCTACATATTGAACTATACTTTCTAGTTTTCTAGACTCTTCTTTAATAGTAGGAGCAATATTCTCCATTTTCCAGATGTCTGGAAAAGTAACTTGATTCAAGTTTATTGTTTTGGGAATCATAATATTACTTTTATTAATATCGGTTATAAAGAGTGTAGTTTCACCTCTTTTTGAACTAATTTGATTAGTATTAATTCTAAAGTTAGAAATTGTAGAAATCATAACTTTATAACAAATTCTATAAAATAGAACAACATTTTCTGTACCATCTATCATATCGAAGCCTTCAGTTTTTATATTTAAAGTGAGGACTTTCATGATATTTGGATAAGAAAGAGATATCGGAAAATTGGGAAAACAACTAAAATGTATGGACCTTCACGTAATGAGGACTCTATTATTCCTAATAAAGAATCTTCAAATTTGTTATGCCATTGATCCCGTACAATAATCAAGGCAGAAGTATTTAAACCTAATCGTGTAAGAGGTTTTAAACCTACTTGAATCATACCCAGATGCATAAATTTGTAAGATTACTTGTGAATATCAACAAGTCTTTGCGAAAATAAACTAAAAGAGTCGTATCCTCCTTTTAGAGGAATCGCTTCTTCAATAGTTTTGATGATATAATCATATTTGAAATTAAATCCATTAGATCTATAAATCTTCATATTAGAAGATACTAGAAATTTCCAGTTTTGAATACTTTTCTCGAAATTTTCAGAAATAATTAGTTCTTTATTTTTAGTATTACTATTTGAAGATTTATTCTTGGTAAAAGATCGTATTATTTTATCCATTCAAGAATTAAGTAGATATTGTCAAGGATTTACCCCTACCTTACCCTTTGGCTTTACAGGCTTCTACGGAACCCGACTTAAGGATTTCTCCTGGGTAGAGCTACTATATATCTTCTTTAATAAGATAAAAGAATATGATATATTACAAGAATAAAACTTTATTATTGAATTATTTCTTCAAGATTGGCTCTGATACCAACAACTTTGTTTGCACAAATTATTGAAAATGTAATGCACTAAACTCTATGTATAGATAAACACAAAAAATTATTTTAAAAAATTGATTAATCTCTTTTAGAAAAAAAAAGAACAATAAATGTTTTACTTATTTATCGTGCTTGAGATAAAATTAATTGTTGATTTTATTTTTCAAAAAAGAGATGAATTAAATGTTTTGTTTTTTAATTTTTATATTACATCTAAACATAGGGTTTAGTGCATTTAATTTTCAATAATTCATGCGAACGAGGACTTGTTAGAGTAAAGTGTAGCACGATTTGGAGCATCAAGTAGAACAAAAGATTTTGTTCCAATATAAGGATGATGTAAGTTTCAATAAATGTTGCTTGTTGTAAATGTGATGCTCCTGTTGTTAAAATCGATTAAACAAGAAATGCGATCTAGATGCGCGGTCAATAGATTGTTTTCAAAATTTTCTAATCTTTTGAAAATTATTTTGACCACAAATTGATTCTATATTGTTAAGTTTTGAATTTAATTGATATAGAAATTAAAGTGTTTAAGAATTTGATGCGATAAAAAAATATCGCACCCATGAAAATACCTTGAATCGGTAATCGACGAAACAATTCTCTTCAAAAATCTGAACCAATCCACTCCAAAATGTGACCATGTATCTAAGAAAAAAAGGGTGAGATGAATCCGCATCTAGACGAAGTTAATCCGTCACTCAAGTCAAGTGTTAAGTTTAAAATACTTTGAGTTTTGGCAATGAAAAAAACAATATCGATCTGTTTTAGTTGCAATGGTTATTCTCATATAATTACAGGATTCTAACCGATGGACAAGTCAAGCCGTTCATATTCTATCAAAAGCTCAAATTGCAAACATCATCAGATGATTGTCAATTGTAAATGTTCTAACTTGACCGCTGTATTGAACAAATGCTCAGAATCTGAAAGTTCAACTCTAACCGGTCAGACATTAACAAAATAAATTGGATACAAATCTAGTTGTTCAATGACTATCGAATAAATTATCAAGCACAATATCCTACCAATTCTCGATTAACATTAGTATTTCCTAAAATGTGAAGAGTCAATCATATTTTTAGGATCTAAAAGTGTCGTAGCCGTAAAAATCAAGCAAACATTAAATTAGCATTTAATGCAATGTACGCCAAAGAGAGGTTGACAATACCAATCCGACATAGATAATACAGATGATCATTGAAAAAAATTTCAATCTTTGGAAGACATCAGGTATAAATATGTAGATTCAGAACTTCACAACAATATAGAAATCAACAAGTTTCAAGCTTTCATAATCTGGATTATACAAGATCTCAAGCACACTTTTTATTTCTAAAATATCAAGATTTTCACCTAACACACGTCTATTTGTTAATATCAGATCACCAAGAATCAACTTGTGTTAGCCTACCAACTCTAGCCGTTCAAAGCTAATCATCGAAAATTTTGTTGTTTCTGGTGAACCGAGGGTTCTTAAACAAACCAGAACTTCTTGTGTTGAGATATTACTAAGAGTTTCGACTTAGAAAATGCGATAAGTCCTGTCAAAGTTGATATATACAAGGATTGTATAAATAAAATTCTTTTAGTGAATTCCTTCTAAATTGAAGAAGAGTGACGTAAGAGTTGTTTTCTCCTAACATCCATGATATCTTGTCCATTTAAATTGTGCATTTACTTCATTATTTATTTATCTAACCCCTGTGTTGATTGATTGCTTGTATTTAATATATTTTATATACATCACTAGTCTAGCCTCGCTGTTTCTGCACTTAAACAATTATTAATGGCCCAATTAAATCTAGCCATTCAAGAAACGAATTTAGCAACTATTAACTGTTAAAGTCCCCTAAAGTTTTGAAAAATATTTTAAAATATTTTATTTGTCCCCCTTTAACCTTTATTTCGATCACAATAAGTGGTATCAAAGAGGATTTCTCTTGAACTTTGATATTCATATATATTATGTTAAGAAATTATAAGTTTTGGTGGTGTACTCTAAGTGTAATGCCCCGAAAATTTGAAGGTCCATGCGAACCACATGCACGCAAGTTATTAAATTCCTAGTGTATTTCAATTAATTATTTTACTTGCATAAATTAATTATGTTGCGCATACTGACATGTTTAAAATATAAATTTCTTCATGGTTGCATTAAAATGTATTTTTAAATGTTATTCGAGTTGCGATCGAGGAACGAAGACCGAGGGCTGAGAAATAGAAAATGTTTTTATTAAATAATTTTTTTTTAAATATGGTTGATGCTTTTTCTTATTTTTGAAAATAAGGCGTTTTGAGGTGATTTTATACGCTGGAACGTAAATTTTATCGGTGTTGGTTTTTTAACAAAAATACGAATGTTTCGACAACCTGGTTAATAAATTCACAAACTTTATTAAAAAAATAATTTTTAAAAGCACTAATGGGCTTATTGGGCATAATTAACCTTGTTAATGGCCCTAAGCTATTGTTAGTATTCTAATTACTATTTAAACTTAAACCCACCCCATAAAACATTATTTTTACACGCCCCACTCCCCAAAGCATATCAAACTCCTTTCCCTCAACCATATTCACGACACACATAAGCTTAAACAAAGGGAAAAAGTTTCGAGTTCTTCAAAGGGATTTCGCCCAAGGCTTCTCGTCATCGTTCTTCGATTCTCCAACGTTTAATCGTGCGTTAAAAATGCAAATGCATGCCATATTATTTCTTTCAATCATCTGTCACACCATAGTATTTATTTAATTGAGTTTTGCATGAAAAATAAGTTGCATCATGTTATGTTTTCGGATATGCATCATAGGTGATTTTTAAGTCTTGTGTTTTCATCCAAAAACTTGTTTATTATGTGGTTTATGGGCTGCCATGACTAGGGTATGGATTAAGGGTTGTTTTACACAAGTTTAAGAAGGCCTAGAACACTTGAAACATTCTGCACACGTACATGAGCAAAGCTGCAACCGTCTTGGTGTTATGTGTTTGAGGGGCTCGATTTTTGGGCATGGTGGTTGGGCTTGGGTTCGGCTGGGACCAGGTGTAACGTACCGTACTTTTTACTACTTAAAATTTACGGAAAAATTAAAATTTTCTTGCTTAAATTATGAACTTTTAAAATTTGGTAAAATTTACTGTACGTCTCAACATAATGTCTGCCAAACGTATTTTCTTGAACCACAAAAATAGTAACATAAAAACCAGAGTATTTTCAACATTTCAAATATCCTTAAACTTCAAAACATGGCGGTCCTCGAGTTTAGCCTTCCGCTCAGTCCAAGCCAGCTCCTTGGTCCCACCTCTAGCCTCCTCAACATACTCCTCACCTGCATCAACCAAGTCTAGTGAGTCTAAAGACTCAACACGTATAAACTGGAAGTAACGAGTAATACGTAGTAAAACCACACGCAACTTCAAAATAGTGCGTACATATTGGAAACATAAATCTGAACATGATAACATAAACGTACTTGAGCGTGATCATAATAGCATAACATAGACGTGCCATAATCATAAAAACTTTTCTTAAACATGCTTGCATACTTGAACATACTTGAACATACATACTTCATCATTTTGCGTAGAGGCATGTTTCAAAGCAAGTGACCCATACATAATAAATTCCTGATCAGACAAACCACAGTACTGGGATAACATGGACGTATCCACTGCCACATACATGAGATCCCCGTTCATGCTTTAACGGGTGGATTGGTCCACGTTCATGCTTTAACGCTTTCCAATCCTGATCTAAACTCGTTCATGCTTTAACGGGGTGGAGAGGTCATCGGCCACGTTCACCGACTTACAAACCCATTCATAATTTGGTCACAAGACATTTAGCATACTTCAAAAACTTGAAATATTTTCTTTTGCACGTCAACATACTTACTTGGCGTTGAGGGATTCGTTGGATCTCGCTTGGGGCCGCTGCTGCAACATACTAACATGAGTTTGAATACTTAACTTGCATAACTTAGACGTAGGTACTCGAGCTCACCACCAAAGTGATTAAATAACTTATGACATTCTAGTTCACTCGGGACTTGACCTCGTTTAATCATCGCACTAACCATGATCTTGAACCCCAAATCAACTCTTAAGGTGAACTTAAAATTATTCCCCAAAAATGAAGGTACACGGACCCCGTGCCAAGGTCCGGCTCTGGGTCCGTATAGGTTCTGGAATGACACACCGAAAAAAAAGAAGGACACGGACCCTGTGCTAGGGTCCGTGTGGAGGTTCGTGTAGGCTCTGGAAAATGACACTTCGGAAGAAACAAAGGCACGGACCCCGTGTAGAGGTCCGGGTAAAGGTCCGTGTACCTACTGGAAATCTATACCTCGAGTGACACACTAGCATGGACCGTTCCAAGGTCCGGGAAGGGGTCCGTGTACCTGCTGTATACGCAAACTTACGAAAATCCAGGACATGTGCTGCCTAATATGCAAGACTCGATTGTACGGACTATAAACCGACACCTCGAGACCCTTCTTAGGATGCTACTACATTGAATTAAGCCTATACAATTGCCCCAAAACAACCACGCAATCACAAGTGCACAATAAACCCGTAAACACGATCCTTGACAACAAAATGGTTTGCACGACTGCTCATTCTCCCAAGTGCCTAACGACATGAAACGAAACATCCATAACCATTCCAACATCATTAACAATGTACCTATAAGTAGCAACGATCACCCGTCGATCCCCAACGAAGCCTGCAACATTAAAACTTCAAGAACGCATCAATATCATAATTTTCGGAAAAACGCAGTTTGAGCAGTCCAACAAAAAATACCATAACTCACTCAATTGTTATCCAAAAATTTTAATTTTTATATCAAATCGAAGGTATCAAAAAGTTCTACGATTTTTGTGTTGAAAGTTTTCTCAAAATCATGACCGAAAATTCGCAGTATTTAAAAAGACAGCAAAAACGTGATTTTAGATCAAAAACGGTTTCAAAAGTGATGTAAACATAATTTCTCAAACTTCCACACAACATTCACATGGTTTTCATACAAAATACATCGCAACGCATACTATGACATGATCGATGCAGGAAAAACAGATTATACGTGCCTTTTTTATATTAAAACTCACGATACGGCGATACCGAAGCGGACATGGTGCGAGAGACGATCCCGGACGACTTGGCTCGATTTTCTTTGAAGAAAACCAACAAAATTCTTGCTGGAAATTATAGAGGAAGGGGCGGCTGCTCTATGGATTAGGAACCCTAGGTTTTTCTTTAAAAATCTGAAAATAAAAATGTGTAGTGTGTGTTGTGTGTTTTTGCCGTGTAAGTGTGTGTGTGTAGGTGTGTGTGCGTGAGTTTAGAAATAATTAGGGGATGATTTTTGCTTAATTATGCCATTAACCATGCTAAACAAAAATACTAATTAAAGTGTTAACTCAATTAACAAATTAATTAAAATACCATCCCTACTAATCTTTAAATAAAATCCCCTAATTAAAATAAAAAGCACAAACACTAAATCTTTAAAGGTTTTAAAATCTTAAAATCACTTAATAAATAAATTAGGCTTTAAAAGACTAACACTTCATAAATTAATTAAAATACCTCATCCTTAACTAAAAAAAAAATAAAATACCGCATTAAAAATTTTCGCCAAAAGTCTTCGTCGGTCTTTCCTCGATCCCGCCTCGACCAATCGCCGGAAACATGAAACTCGAAAAACATTTAACGTGCATCACCCAAACATAAATAATTATAAATAATGCATTTAAATAAATTATGCATAGCTAAAACTCATTTTAAATTTAAATAAATGATTTAATAATTAAATAAATGCATGAAATTTACGTGTACTGATTTTGGGCACTACAGTTCCTCCCCCACTTATATAAATTTCGTACTCGAAATTAAATCTTACCGAACAACTCCGGATAGCGAAGCCTCATGTCTGCTTCGGTCTCCCAAGTGGCCTCTGCTACTACTTAAATTATAATTCACCCAATTGTAGGTTGTCTGCAAGTAATATATTTCGTAAGTACGAGATCGATCCACAGAGATGTTATTTGAAGTTTAAATTTATTAATTTATAGATTACCAAATGCAAGAACGAAGTTTACAAATTATAAATTTTGTCAAGGCTCGAGGATTTATTCTTGGTTTATGCAATATTGTTTAACTAAAAGTAAAACAAAGGAATCCACCATAAATATTGGTTTCAAGAAAATTAAATATTTAAACACACACCTAATATAATATAGTTCCCACTATAGAAAATACCAATTCACCGATATTTTATATATGGTACCTATGATTATATATATAACTATATAAAAATATAACTACATAAAGTAAATTTTTAACTCAATCATTATATTTCATTTAGAACAACCGGCAGAGCCACGCTATTTCCTAAATGAAATATATGATTTAATAAGTTAGTTGCGGGAAAGTAAAAGTTAGTTGCAAAAAGTAAAAGTTAGTTGAGATAAAATAAATGTTAGATGCGGAAAGTAAAAGTTAGTTGCGATAAAGTATATGTTAGTTGCGGAAAGTAAAAGTTAGTTGTGATAAAGTAAATGTTAGATGCGGAAAGTAAAAGTTAGTTGCGATAAAGTATATGTTAGATTGTTAGATATTAGTATTAAATCATAATATTTCATTTAGAACAACCGGCAGAGCCACGCTATCGTTATTGTACAATATATGATATAATTATATAATAAATAAATATATATATATAATATAACAATAATAATTGATGAAATATTTATTGTATCAAAATTAAACAACAAATCAAGATAACCACTTCAATGGTATCAAGCATTTGATGTAAATTGATAACAACAAATAATTCATTTTTATACCTACAATAAAAAGAAATTAGCAAAATGAAAAGAAATAAAGAAATAATATACAAAATATAAACAATCTTACTTCACCGAGAATTCAACATCTTCACCTTGACATAATAAATTTAGCTTTCCATGAGCTTACTTTTGATCAACACTAAAAACATCACTCATAATTGGGAAAATGAAAAATATATTGGAACTTAGAACTTTTATACACACTCAGACTATATTTTACAATGAGATAGAATGATTCTCAAGCTAGCACAAGGCCTCTATTTATAGGCCAAATGAGAGAAAGAGTCAAAAATTTTATTAATGCCATGTAGTTGTAATAGTAGTCTTTGTCTCTTCCAACTTTAATTAATGTCTCTTCTTTCAATGCTTTGTTCCACGACTTTCATCACCGAATTTGACTCTGCTCCAAACAGTAAACATGTGGGAAATTTTCTGTAGATGAATTTGGCCACTTGGTTCACCTCATTTGGTTAAATATAGAAATAGTTATTATTTTTTTACTATATGTTGGTCATGGTGAAAGTAAATTTGTCCTCCTTTTGATATTTTCACAATTTGATCTTTTTAACCAACTTTTTAGGCAATCATGTCTTCTGCAAAGTTGTAGATAATTTCTTAAGGATTTCAAACATATTTGATTCACCTCCATTTGAATTTTCTAGCTTGAGTTATCATTATATTACCAACACGTAGAAAATCTGAAAATAAAACATATTTAGTAAGACATTTAAATATAAACAAAAAATATTAAAATAACATAATTTTATAATTTTAATGAAACTTAAATTTTAAAATATAGGTTTTAACATATAATAAATTATTAATTTTAAGTTTCATCACACCCCCACACTATCTTATTACTAGTCCCTTAGTAATAAAATTTATCGGAAAATCACAACCTAGATTCTTTATTTCTTTTATATATTCAAATATACAAACATATTCATTTTAAAAAAAAAACTCATATACCGATTTNAATTCCACGATTTTTGTAATTAATTAGGATTGAAATAGAATTAAAAAGAGTTTTGAGGACCAAATTGCAAATAGTGAAGAATTCAGGGGCTAAAGTGCAATTATGACTTGAGTGGACACTTGTCACACATGCAATTTGTTAGATATATAATGTATAGTCTTCATTCCTTCGAGACCAGTAGCAAGAATCGAAATTTCCCCTACAAATTCTTTCAAGTTCCTCCAAGCTTTGGATTGTGAGTTTGTTTGACTCAGTTATCCAAATTTTAATCCGACTTCAGTTCTGTGATCCTCGCGTCGACAGCTACAACTGGACGTAAGTTTGATTGTGTTCTGTTATCATTTGAAAATATGATGTTGTAGGAATTTGATAATATTCATATATGGTGTTCTGGACATGTTAAACATCGTAGAATCGAAGTTAGATTGATTATGAAATTGTTATGAATTTCTGATTATATCGATTGAAATTGAACAGATTTGAATTAAGGATTGATTACAGATTGTAGCGGATATGAGTTATGATTTGTAATTGATATTTGTTGATATTGTATTGACAGGGATATCGGGATTGTGCCGTTATTCCGTTGATTTGCATTAAATTCAGAGTAATCAGATTCAATATTGAATTGGGAATGGAATGGTGATATTCTTATTCTCGATATGCCATTTCAGATTGACAAAGACAGTCTTGAATTCAGAACTTCCAATTCTTCAGACCGAGACTACGAACGAAAGGTATAAGTCGACGTTAACCGAGAGATTAACTTGAGTCAGATTGGACCCTAGTTTCCCTAAAACCACATACTTTATTTTATTGCAATTGTTTGACATTGATATGCTTGTTCTATTGATTTATAGAAAGTATGTATTAGACGAGTATTAGACAAGTGATCTTGAGACAGTAGTGATGAATAGTGATGGAATCGTCACTGGCACATTGCACATTGTCACAGGATAGTATATTGATGAAAATGCCATAGTCTGTGACAGATAGGTCAAGACACCGGCTGTTTGGTTATATCGAAGTGGATAGAATTGGAGTTTCTTCTATTACTGTTATTCGATATAGGAATGCCAACGTCTGGAAACCGGGACCCCTAGACTAGGAATGAGTCTAGTCGGAGATATGGAGTCATGAGTTGATTGACAGTTTTATATTGATTATGTTTTCAGAGTTGATACATATGACTGATATCTGTTACATGCTTTTACGTTGTTTATATGATTGCATGTTTCGTTGATTTATACTGGGATGTATATCTCACCGGAGTTATCCGGCTGTTGTCGTGTTTGTATGTGTGCATGGCAACATGTGGGACAGGATCAGGGTCGAGGAGATGATGAAAGATCGTGATTAGAGTGGAGACTACGGACTTTGACCTTGCTGTATATAGGATTCAGCACTTGACATTTAGTTGTTGAACCTTAGTTTGAGTTTGATGTTTGTTGTGCAAGACCTGTACTGTTATATTTATATGTATATTAGATGAATTCCATTAAGTTCCGCACTGTATAAAAAAAAAAATTAGACCCAGATTAATTAATTTGATCCCATTATCCCAATGACGATTAAGAAGATGATTAGCGTCCGGGTCCCCACAACAGGTGGTATCAGAGCGATAGATCCTTTAGACTGAGATAGAAGCTAGTGACCGGGGTAGATTGAGTTTTCTTTCCTGCTTTTGTGTGCTAGAATGTTTATTGTTTATGTTTACTGAATTATCTGATTTGATATGGTAACCTGTATTATTGAGAATGAATCAGAACCGATTCTTGATCAGAGGTAAGATGATCAGTAAGGGACTGAAACAGATTTGTTTTATTGGATTGCTAACCCTTTTGATAATCAGATATGCCTCCCCGACGAATCCCAGAACAGGGCAGTACTTCGAATCCTCCAATGGATGTGACAGCAACACCAATGGAAACCTTGCTGAAGAGATTTCAGTCATTCCATCCACCGACTCTGAAGGGTACTGACACTTCAGTTGATTGCGAGAGTTGGTTAGATGACATTGAGATTCTGTTTGACTCATTGGATTATACAGATGAGCGGAGAGTGAAACTGATGGGGCACCAGTTGCATGACGTTGCAAAGAACTGGTGGATTACAACGAAGAGAGCATTGGAGCATAGAGGTATGAATGTTACTTGGAATGTATTTAAGACTGAATTTTATCAGAGATTCTTTCCAGTGTCATATAGAAAGGACAAAGGCGCAGAATTTGCAAATCTGAGACAAGGTCAACTGAACATTGAGGAATATGTGGTCAAGTTCTCTATATTACTACGATTTGCTCCACATGTGGCCGAGAACGACGAAGCTGTTGCTGATTAGTTCATCAATGGCCTGAATCCTTAAATCTTTACACTGGTGAACACTGGACGACCGAACAACTTTGCTGATGCCCTGAACAGAGCAAAGGGGGCCAAAGCTGGTCTGATTAGACAGAAAGGCGCTTCGTATGTCGCACCAGCACCGAGACCACAGCAACCATCCTCAACTCAGTTTCCACAACCTCCTCCCAGATTTGAGAGTGGCAGTAGTAGCAGTGGAAGGAGAGATCAGTTGAAAGCTCGAGGGAAACAGTTCAAGAGATCTGGAAGGAGTTCATCTAGTTCTAGTGGCTCACGACAGACTGCCCAGTGCCAAAGTTATACCGGAGCTTATTGCAGCACGTGTCGAGGGTGACATTCAACAGAGCAGTGCCGAGGAGTGTTTGGCAGTTGCCGTATTTGCGGACAGCAGGGACATTTTGCTAGAGTATGTCCCCAGAGAGGTTCTCAAGGATCCCAGGGAGCAGAGTCATCTGGATCAGTGGCTCAGACAGGGAGACGACCATCAGCTGTTCATTCTTTCCAGCCAGCACCATCTACCCAATCACAACAAAGGCCAGGAGGAATCCAGACAATTAGCCAGCCTCCTAGACAGCAGGCCAGGGTATTCGCTTTGACGGAGGAGCAGGCCCAGGACGCACCTGATGATGTTGTTGCAGGTAATTGTTTTATTTCTGGTTATCATGCATATGTATTGATTGATACTGTTGCATCGAATACATTTATTTCTGAGAGATTTGCATTGATGCATGCATTGCCTGTTGAGTCCCTATCTGCTGTAGTATCTGTCTCTTCTCCGTTGGGGACAGGATTAATATCAGTGACTTCTCTTAGATCTTGTACGCTACAATATAATGGACATGAGATTGAGTTAGATTGTATTGTACTTGGGTTGTCTGATTTTGACTGTATTATCGGTATTGATATGTTGACCAAGTACAGAGCTACCGTTGATTGTTTCCACAAGATTGTGAGATTCAGACCTCACATGGCTGACGAGTGGAAATTTTACGGTAAGGGTTCTAGATCGAGAATTCCTTTGATATCTGTTATGGCTATGACTCGATTGTTACAGAAAGGAGCAGAGAGGTTCCTTGTCTATTCAGTTGATTTACTGAAATCGAGTTCATCATTGGCGGATTTTCCAGTGGTGTGTGAGTTTGCTGATGTCTTCCCAGATGAGATTCTGGGATTGCCTCCGATTCGAGAGATAGATTTCAGCATTGAATTGATGTCAGGTACAGTTCCGATTTCTAGAGCTCCATACCGAATTGCACCGATTGAATTGAAAGAATTGAAAGAGCAGTTAGAGGATTTACTGGCCAAGGGATACATCTGACCGAGTGTTTCTCCTTGGGGTGCTCCAGTACTGTTTGTGAGGAAGAAGGACGGTTCAATGAGACTCTGCATTGACTATCGGCAATTGAACAAGGCTACGGTAAAGAATAAATATCCCTTGCCTCGTATTGATGATTTATTTGATCAGTTGCAGGGTTCTTCTATCTATTCCAAGATCGATCTGAGATCTGGATATCATCATCTGAGAGTTAGAGATTCTTATATCTCGAAGACAACATTCATAACTAGGTATGGACATTATGAGTTTATTTTCATGCCTTTCGGTTTAACAAATGCTCCAACTGTGTTTATGGTATTAATGAATCGTGTGTTTCAGAAATATCTTGATGATTTTGTGATTATATTCATCGATGATATTTTGATTTATTCGAAGAATATGATAGAACATGCTGAACATCTGAGAACTGTGTTGAAAATTTTGAGGGCTAAGAAATTGTATGCCAAACTGTCGAAATGTGAGTTTTGGCTGAGACATGTATTTTTGGGTCATATTATATCCGAAGATGGTATATCAGTTGATCCCAGCAAGGTTGAGGCTGTGATTTCTTGGCAGAGACCGACATCAGTGCCAGAGATTCGCAGTTTTATGGGTTTGGCAGGATATTACCGTCGGTTTATTAAAGATTTCTCGAGCATTGCCAAACCGATTACTCAGTTAACTCAGAAGAATGCTCCGTTTGTGTGGTCAGAAGACTGTGAGTCCAGTTTTCTGGAATTGAAGAAAAGATTGACCAGTGCACCGATACTGACTATCCCCTCAGGTACTGGTGGATTTGTTGTATATTGTGACGCTTCTCACAGAGGTTTGGGTTGTGTTTTGATGCAGCGAGGCCATGTCACTGCCTATGCTTCGAGACAGTTGAAGCCACATGAAACTCGCTACCCAATTCATGATCTTGAATTGGCGGCCATTGTATTTGCATTGAAGATATGGCGACACTACCTCTACGGTGAGAAATTTGGGATCTATTCTGATCACAGAAACATGAAATATCTGTTTTCACAGTCTGAATTGAATATGAGATAAAGAAGATGGCTTGATTTGCTGAAAGATTTCGATTGTGAAATCAAATTTTATCCGGGAAAGTCCAATGCAGCGGCTGATGCCCTAAGTCGAAAGGTATGTTCTTTGTCCTTATCGACGATTGGTGTTTCGAATTTGATAGAAGATTGCTGTTTGTCTGGATTGGTATTTGAGACAGATAGTAGACCATTGAGATTATATGCTGTTCAAGCCGAACCAGAGCTGATTTTAAAGATTAAAGCGGCTCAGAAAGTTGATCAGAATGTACAAAACTCGATATCGATGGTCAGAGCAGGGCATCTATAAGAATATCAGGTACGTGAGGATGTACTGTATGTGAATAATCGATTGGTTGTACCAGATGTTTCAGAGCTGAGACAACAGATATTGTCAGAAGCGCATAGCAGTCGATTCAGTATTCATCCTGGTGGCAGAAAGATGTATAATGACTTGAAAAGATAGTTCTGGTGGAAACAAATGAAAACTGATATTGCAGAGTTTGTATCCAGATGTCTGAATTGCCAGCAGGTGAAAGCAAAAAGAAAGAAACCAGGAGGTCCACTGCAGAGTTTGTCTATTCCTGAATGGAAATGGGATCACATTTCCATGGATTTTGTGACGCAGTTACCGAGATCCTCCAGAGGGTGTGATGCGATTTGGGTAGTGATTGACCGATTGACCAAATCAGCATGCTTTATTCCGTATCAGATGACGTACAGATATGACCAGATGGCAGAAATTTATGTCAGAGAAGTGGTCAGATTGCACGGAGTGCCGAAGTCGATTGTATCAGACCATGATCCTCGGCTTACTTCGCACTTTTGGCAGAGTTTGCAGCAAGCTCTAGGTACGAAATTACATCTGACTACCGCATATCATCCACAGACTGACGGACAGTCAGAGCGGACTATCCAGACATTGGAAGATATGCTGAGAGCCGTAGTGCTTGATTTTAGCACTAGTTGGCAAGATGCATTGCCACTTTGTGAGTTTTCGTACAACAACAGCTATCAAACGAGTATTGAGATGGCACCGTTTGAAGCGTTGTACGGTAAGAAGTGCAGATCCCCTTTATATTGGGACAACATCTCTGAGGTACCTGAGATTGGACCTGATATGATCAGAGATATGACTGAAAAAGTGAAACTGATTCAGAAGAGAATGAAGACAGCTCAAGACATACAGGCCAAATATGCCAATGTTCGACGGAGACCGTTGGTATTTGAGGTTGGAGACCGAGTATTCCTGAAGATTTCACCTTTCAGAGGAGTTGTCAGATTTGGCAAGAAAGGGAAGCTGTCTCCACGATATATTGGGCCGTATGAGATTCTCGAGAAGATAGGAGATCGTGCCTATCAACTTGCATTACCGCTTTCTCTATCTGGAATACATGATGTCTTTCATGTATCTATGCTGCGGAAGTATCTCCCCAATGATTTTCATATTATTCAGCCAGACGAGGCCGAGCTTGGTGAATCTCTGAGTTATATCGAAAAACCGATTCGAATTATTGATCGTAGAGAAAAGAAACTCAAAACAAAGACCATCCCACTTGTGAAAGTCCAGTGGACTCGTCATGGCATTGAAGAAGCTACCTGGGAGACTGAATCAGACATGAGACAGGAGTTCCCAGAGTTATTCCACTGATGTGAGTTTCCTATTTCAGTTTCTGTTACCTCTGATTTGATTGCCTGTGATATGATTGCTTGAGATTTCGAGGACGAAATCATGTCTCAGAGGGGGATAATTGTAAGGCCAGAGATTATATCATTTTAATCCGAGATTATTTAATTTACAAATTTTAGAATGATGAATTAAATTCCACGATTTTTGTAATTAATTAGGATTGAAATAGAATTAAAAAGAGTTTTGAGGACCAAATTGCAAATAGTGAAGAATTCAGGGGCTAAAGTGCAATTATGACTTGAGTGGACACTTGTCACAGATGCAATTTGTTAGATATATAATGTATAGTCTTCATTCCTTCGAGACCAGTAGCAAGAATCGAAATTTCCCCTACAAATTCTTTCAAGTTCCTCCAAGCTTTGGATTGTGAGTTTGTTTGACTCGGTTATCCAAATTTTAATCCGACTTCAGTTCTGTGATCCTCGCGTCGACAGCTACAACTGGACGTAAGTTTGATTGTGTTCTATTATCATTTGAAAATATGATGTTGTAGGAATTTGATATGATTCGTATATGGTGTTCTGGACATGTTAAACATCGTAGAATCGAACTCAGATTGATTATGAAATTGTTATAAATTTCTGATTATATCGATTGAAATTGGACAGATTTGAATTAAGGATTGATTACAGATTGTAGCGGATATGGGTTATGATTTGTAATTGATATCTGTTGATATTGTATTGATGGGGATATCGGGATTGTGCCGTTATGCCGTTGATTTGCATTAAATTCAGAGTAATCAGATTCAATATCGAATTGGGAATGGAATGGTGATATTCTTATTCTCGATATGTCATTTCAGATTGACAGAGACAGTCTTGAATTCAGAACTTCCAATTCTTCAGACCGAGACTACGAACGAAAGGTATAAGTCGACGTTAACCGGGAGATTAACTTGAGTCAGATTGGACTCTAGTTTCCCTAAAACCACATACTTTATTTTATTGCAATTGTTTGACATTGATATGCTTGTTCTATTGATTTATAGAAAGCATGTATTAGACGAGTATTAGAAGAGTGATCTTGTGACAGTAGTGCCGAATAGTGATGGAATCGTCACTGGCACATTGCACTTTGTCACAGGATAGTATATTGATGAAAATGCCATAGTCTGTGACGGATGGGTCAAGACACCGGATGTTTGGTTATATCGAAGTGGATAGAATTGGAGTTTCTTCTAGTACTGTTATTCGATATAGGAATGCCAACGTCTGGAAACTGGGATCCCTAGACTAGGAATGAGTCTAGTCGGAGATATGGAGTCATGAGTTGATTGACAGTTTTATATTGATTATGTTTTCAGAGTTGATACATATGACTGATATCTGTTACATGCTTTTACGTTGTTTACATGATTGCATGTTTCGTTGATTTATACTGGGATGTATATCTCACCGGAGTTATCCGGCTGTTGTCGTGTTT
>NC_133321.1:7686927-7711401 GCF_012295235.1 Primulina huaijiensis
TTTTTCTGAAAAATTATGTTATTGATGCGTTCTTGAAGTTTTGTGGTTGCAGGCTTCGTTGGGGATTGACGGGTGATCGCTGCTGCGTTAGGTATGTTGTTAATGATGTTGGGATGTTCATTGACGTTTTGGTTCGCGTCGTTAGGCATTTGGGAGAACGAGTAGTCGTGAAAACTATTTTGGTGTCAAAATTCGAGTTATGAGAGTTATCGCGTTGTGTGTGGTGCGTCGCTTCTTTGGGAACGTTTGGGACATTTTTATGGAGTCGAGTTTGGATCATAGTGTCCTAGGATGAGTCTCGAGGCGTTGTTCACTGTATGTGTAATCGGAATTGGAGAGTACAAGTTTCTGAGTCGCGGAGTCCAGATTGCTCGGCGCCTTTCTGTCCGAGTGTTCTTTCCAGTAGACCTGGCGCTCGAGCTGTAAAGTTTTACCGCCCGAGCGCGGCCCCATCTGTAAAAGTATTTTAGTTCTTTCTCTTTTTCAAGTTCTAATAGTGAGTTCAGGTCTTTTATGGTTGGGAAATGTTCACACGACACCTTAGAGTTTGTTTCGGGGTTTAATGTCATGGTTAGTATGATCAAACGAGGTCAAGTCCCGAGTGATCTAGAATGACATAAGCTATTTATGCACTTCGGTGGTGAGCTCGAGTACCTACGTCTAATTTATGCAAATTAGTGTTGAAATTCATTTAGCATGTGCAGCAGCGGCCCCAAGTGAAATCCAACGAATCCCTCAACGCCAAGTATGTATGTATGACGTGCAAGAAAATATTTTTAGTTTTTGAGATATGCTAAATGTCTTGTGACCAAATTATGTTTAGGATTGGAAAGCGTTAAATTATGAACGGGGACAAATCCGCCCGTTAAATTATGAACGGGTTAGATCGAGGTTGGAAAGCGTTAAATTATGAACGGGTACCAACCAGCCCGTTAAATTATGAACGGGGATCTCATGTATGTGGCAGTGGATACGTCCCTGTCAGCCCAGTACTGTGGTTTAGTCTGATCAGGCGAATTATGTTATGGGTCATTTGCTTTGAAACATTCTCTACGTAAAAAAAATGATGAAGCTATGTATGTTCAAGTATGCAGCACGTTTATGAAAAGTTTAAGTTATGGCACGTCTAAGTGTGTATGTACGTATGTTCAAGTTTTAATACGCACGTTCAAGTTTTCCGTATGTATGTTCTATTTTGAAGTTGCATGTGGTTTTATTACGTAGTATTCGCTACTTCCAGTTTATATGTGTTGAGTCTTTAGACTCACTAGACTTGATCGATGCAGGTGAGTATGTTGATGAGGAGACAGGAGGTGGCGACCGAGGAGCAGGCTTGGACTGAGTGGTTGGCTTAACCCGAGGACCGCCATGTTTAAGTTTTATGCAAAATTTAAATTACTCTGATTTCATGTTCTGATGGAAACACTTTGAGCAAACCTTTTGTTAGAAAATTTTATTGTAGTTGTTTTGAACAATCATGTCTTATGGGGGACTTGGTTGAGATATTTTATGGCAAACTTTGAAGGTTATGTTATGTTTAAGAAAATGTTTAATGTTTCCGCAAATTGTAAGTATGAAAGTACGGTACGTTACAGTTGGTATCAGAGCGGTGTTCTTGTAAAGGGTTACGCCTACTGCCAATCGCAAGAAGCTCACGAAGTCACACCTCAAGTCTGTAAGTTTTAAAGTTTTGCATTATGTATGTAGTAAGCATTGAATCATGATTTCAACATGTCCATGTTTTAAGTTTAGATTTCGTGCATCTTATGATATTGTTATTATATTCATGCATATTGGGTTTACGTGTTGGGTAAATTGTTGGAACAGTATGCCTCCCAGACGTATGATTAACCGGGAAGTTAGGGATGAGAAGAGAGAGCATCGTGATGAGGAGAGGGTCACTCCTTCTCGTCCACCTCCGGATATGCAGGCGCAGATGCTTGCAGGTATGACGCAGTTCTTCGCGCAGTTTGCGGGGGACCAGGCTGCAGCAGTGGGTGCAGGGGAGAGGCCCAGGCCTGAGGCTGTCTACGAGAGGTTCAGAAGGATGAGTCCAAAGGAGTTCTCGGGTACCACTGACCCGATGATAGCGGAAGGATGGATTAAGTCCATCGAGGTAATCTTTGATTTTATGGAACTGACCGATGCTGATAGGGTCAGGTGTGCAACGTTCCTTCTGTCAGGGGACGCTAGACTATGGTGGGAGAGTGCGTCGGTGGCAGTTAACTTGCAGACTTTGTCTTGGACTGGATTCAAGGAAGTGTTCTTCGCCAAGTACTTCACTGAGGAAGTACGATCCAGACTGACTAGGGAATTTATGACGCTGCGACAAGGAGACAGCAGTGTTGCAGAGTTTGTTAGGAGGTTTGAGAGGGGGTGTTACTTCGTACCCCTCATTTCGAATGATGTCCAGGCAAAGCTGAGACATTTCTTGGATGGATTGCGGCCAATCTTGCACCGTGATGTGAGGGTAGCTGGCCCCACTTCTTATGCAGTCGCCGTATCTAGGGCTTTGGCGGCAGAACAAGACCAGCGGGATATTGAGGCTGACAGGTTGGGCAAGAGGCCCTACCAGGCATCACCGCACCAACAGTCGCAGCATCAGCATCAGCGACCCCAGCACAAGAGGCCGTACCAAGGGCCACCAGGGAAGAAACCTTATCAGGGACCGCCTAAGGGCAAGGGTCCAATTCAGCAGCAAGGGGCACCTCAGGAGCCCGTAATTTTCCCAGTATGTCCTAAGTGCAACCGCCAGCATCCAGGGCAATGCTTATAGGGATCAGGCAAGTGCTTCAAGTGTGGAGCCAGTGACCACATGCTAAAGGAGTGCCCACAGTGGAAGCAGCCGACTCAGGGCAGAGTATTCGCCATGCATGCACAGGAGGCGAATCCAGACACGACTTTGCTGACCGGTAAACCTTTTCTACCCAAGTTCAGTATTATTTTGCCTTGCATGTGGATTTTCTTTGGGATTGTTAAGGTGCTAGTAATATTTTGAGTGATTTGGAATAGTAATTTTCTGCTATGTTTGAGGTTAATGTTAGTAATTTTTGGATATAAGTTAGTTTGTTGTGCTAACGTCTCTCAGGAAATATTTTCATAAAGAGATTAGCCACAACGGCACTGATAGATTCAGGAGCCACTCACTCCTTTATATCGGAGACTTTTGCTAATCATCTGGACATCAAGTCCATTGGCCTAGACATGATTTTTTCGGTGACAGTCCCATCCGGGGAAGAGTTGTTAGCAACTAGCATGATCAGAGATATCGATCTAGAATTGAAGGGTCATCTAGTATATGCAGATTTGATTATACTGCCGATGCCAGAGTTCGACATTATTTTGGGAATGGACTGGCTGACAAAGAACAGGGTTTTGATTGACTTCCAGAAAAGATCAGTATTGGTTAGGCCGCTGGGCATGGAACCGTTCATATTTGAACCAGCCAGATGGAGAAGCTTCCCTCGCATGATTTCCTGCATGCAGGCGAAGAGATTGATTTCTAAGGGGTGTCAGGCTTTCTTGGCCAGTGTCATTTCAACGCCTGATATGCCCACTCCATCCATAGCAGATGTGCCGGTAGTCAGAGACTTCCCAGACGTCTTTCCTGACGATGTCACAGGTCTTCCACCAGATAGAAAGGTGGAGTTTTCCATTGATCTAATGCCAGGCACAGTGCCAATCTTCAAGGCACCGTACAGATTAGCTCCAGCTGAGATGTTAGAACTCAAGCAGCAGATTCAGGAGCTTCTGGACAAGAAATTTATTCGCCCTAGTTTCTCACCAAGGGGCGTGCCAGTGCTCTTTGTGAAGAAGAAAGATGGGAGCATGAGGCTGTGGATCGATTACCGAGAGCTGAACAAGGTAACGATCAAGAACAAATACACACTTCCAAGGATCGAGGACTTGTTCGATCAGTTGTAGGGAGCTAAAGTGTTCTCTAAGATAGATCTTCGATCAGGGTATCACCAACTGAAGGTGAAAGATGCAGACGTTCACAAGACGGCCTTCAGGCCTAGATATGGGCACTACGAGTTCCTAGTGATGCCATTTGGATTGACTAATGCTCCAGCAATTTTCATGGACCTCATGAACCGAGTGTTTCAGCCCTACCTTGATCAATTCGTCATAGTATTCATTGACGACATTCTCATTTACTCGAAGGGCCATGAGGAACATAGCCAGCATTTGAGGACCGTGTTGCAAACTTTGCAAAGTCGTAAGCTATTTGCGAAGTTCAGTAAGTGTGAGTTTTGGTTGGAGAAGGTAGCGTTTTTGGGACATATAGTTTCTAGCAGTGGTATTGAAGTAGACCCAGCGAAAGTAGCAGCCGTTAAGGAATGGGTTGAGCCAAAGAATGCATCAGAAGTCCGCAGCTTTCTGGGTTTAGCCGGTTACTACCGTAAGTTTATCCGGGTATTTTCGTCGATAGCAGTGCCACTCACATCACTAACCAAGAAAAATGCCAAATTTGTGTGGAGTGATGAATGTCAGAAGAGCTTCGACACTTTGAAGCAAGCTCTTATTTCAGCGTCGGTGCTAGCCATGCCATCAGGGCAAGGAGACTTTGTGTTATATACCGATGCATCTAAGCTCGGGTTAGGCGCAGTATTGATGCAGCAGGGTCGGGTCATAGCTTATGCTTCCAGAAAATTGAAGGTGCACGAGAAAAACTACCCGACTCACGATCTGGAGTTAGCCGCCGTGGTGTTTGCGTTGAAGATTTGGAGACATTATCTATACGGCGAGAAATGTCAGATTTTCACCGACCACAAGAGTCTCAAATATTTCTTCACGCAGAAAGAGCTGAATATGAGACAGAGACGGTGGTTGGAACTTGTGAAAGATTACGACTGCGAAATTAGCTACCATCCGGGGAAGGCTAATGTTGTCGCAGACGCCTTAAGCAGGAAAGTTGCAGTCATAGCTCAGTTATCAGTGCAGAGACCTCTTCAGTCCGAGATTCTGAAATTTGGTCTAGAGATTTATCGTAAGGGCAGAGCTCCCAGACTATCTAATCTGACAGTCAAGTCTGATTTGCTAGACCGTATCCGAGCAGGTCAGTCTTCAGATGAACAGTTACAGAAATGGAGACTGAAAGATGAAGCCAAGGGCAGTGTTTTGTACACATTTTCAGACGGCATTGTGAGATACAGAGGTAGAATGTGGGTGCCTAGTGTTGGTTCGATCAGACAGGATATTTTGACAGAGGCACACGCATCTCCGTATTCTATTCACCCAGGAGGCACCAAGATGTACAAAGACCTGCAGATATTGTATTGGTGGTCAGGGATGAAGCGAGACATCCGCAAATTCGTATCAGAATGTCTCACTTGCCAGCAAGTAAAAGCTGAACATCAGAGGCCAGCAGGGATGCTTAAGCCACTCCCTATTCCCGAGTGAAAATGGGAGAATATCACTATGGACTTCGTCGTTGGGTTGCCAAAGTCAATTAGAGGTTTTAATGCTATTTGGGTCATAGTGGATCGACTCACTAAGTCAGCGCACTTCTTGCCAGTGAAGATGACTTTCTCCATGTCGCAGTATGCGGAGCTTTATATAATGGAGATCGTTCGACTGCATGGGATCCCAGTTTCTATTGTGTCCAACAGGGACCCGAGATTTACATCTTCATTCTGGAAGAGCCTACATGCAGATTGGGAACGAAGCTGCAATTCAGTACAGCTTTTCACCCGCAGACAGATGGCCAGTCGGAGCGAGTGATTCAGATCTTGGAGGATCTATTGCGAGCATGTATGATCGATTTCCAAGGGACGTGGGAATCGAAGCTACCTCTAGTGGAGTTCACATACAACAACAGTTTCCAAGCATCTATTGGTATGGCTCCCTATGAGGCATTGTATGGAAGGAAGTGCAGATCACCAGTTCATTAGGATGAAGTTGGTGAGAGAGCAGAACTTGGTCCAGAGATAGTTCAGCAGACTGCAGATGTGGTGGTCAAGATTCGTGACAGAATGAAGACTGCCCAAAGCCGTCAGAAGAGCTATGCTGATAAGAGGAGGAGAGATATCGAGTTTGCCGTTGGTGATCACGTTTTCGTCAAGATAGCACCTATGAACGGTGTTATGAGATTTGGAAAGAGAGGCAAACTGAGTCCGAGGTTCATTGGGCCGTTTGAGATTTTGGACAGAGTTGGGACCCTAGCCTACCGTGTTGCCCTTCCGCCGAATCTGGCCGGAGTGCACAGTGTGTTCCATGTCTCGATGCTGAGGAAATATTTGGCTAATCCTTCGGATGTTCTGAGCTACGAGCCGTTACAGTTGACTCCAGACCTGTCTTATGAGGAAAGACCCGTCCAAATCCTAGACAGACAGGAGCGCAGACTTCGGAACAAGGTGTCTAAGCTAGTCAAAGTCCGGTGGTTAAACCAATCAGTGGAAGAGGCTACTTGGGAATCCGAGGCAGATATGAGACTTCGCTACCCAGAGTTGTTTGGTAAGACTTAATTTCGAGGACGAAATTTTTATAAGTGGGGGAGGAACTGTAGAGCCCAAATTCGTACACGTAAAACCCATGCATTATTTATTTGTTAAATCAGTTATTTAATTTAAAATGATTTTCTTAGCCATGCATAATTTATTTATATGTATTATTTTAAATTAGTCATGTTTATTGTGATGCACGTTAAAAAGTCTTTCGAGTTTCATGTTTCAGGCGATTATTCGAGGCGGAAGTGAGGAAAAGAGACCGGTGACGATTTTGGCGATTTTAAACGTGGTATTTTATTTTAAGTTATGAATGGGGCATTTTAACCAATTTATTAAGTTATTAGTATTTTAAAGTCTAATTTATTTATTTAGTGATTTAAGAGTTTAAAACTTTTAAAGTTAGCATTTGGTTTGTGTTATTTTTAATTAGGGGATTTTATTTAAAGGTTAGTAGGGATAGTATTTTAATTAATTGGTTAATTGAGTAACATTTTAATTAGTATATTGATTAGCATGGGTAATGTTTTAATTAAGCAAAAATCACTCCCTACATAATTCTAACACACGCACACACACTCTACACACACACATACACGTATCACACAACACACACAAACACATACTCATCCATCCATTCATATTTTGGAAAAGAAAACCTAGGGTTCTACAAGTTCTTGGAGCCGCCCCATCCCCTTCAATTCCAACAAAGTTTTGTCGAATTTTCTTCAGAGAAAATCGCACCACGTTCGTCTCGGATCAACCTCGCTTCTATCTCCGCTTCGGTATCGTCATTTCGGTATTTTTAAATATCAAAGGCACGTATAATCTTTCTTTTGCTTCATCGATCATGTCATATTATGTGTTGCGTTGTTTTATACGTAAAATATATGTGCTACGTTCGTCGTTTGAGCGGAAAATGATTTGGATCAGTTTTGAAATAGATTTTAGATATGAAAACTCGTTTTCACTGTTTTTTTTAAATACTGCGATTTTTCCGTCGCGAATCTGAGAAAACTTTCAACATGAAAATCGTAGCTTTTTGATACCTTCGATTTTATATAAAATTCAAAATATTTGGATAAATATTGAGTGAGTTATGGCGTTTTTCGTGAGACTGATCAAACTGCGCTTTTCTGAAAAATTATGTTATTGATGCGTTCTTGAAGTTTTGTGGTTGCAGGCTTCGTTGGGGATTGACGGGTGATCGCTGCTGCGTTAGGTATGTTGTTAATGATGTTGGGATGGTCATTGACGTTTTGGTTTGCGTCGTTAGGCATTTGGGAGAACGAATAGTCGTGAAAACTATTTTGGTGTCAAAATTCGAGTTATGAGAGTTATCGCGTTGCGTGTGGTGTGTCTCTTCTTTGGGAACGTTTGGGACATTTTTATGGAGTCGAGTTTGGATCATAGTGTCCTAGGATGAGTCTCGAGGCGTTGTTCACTTTATGTGTAATCGGAATTGGAGAGTACAAGTTTCTGAGTCGCGGAGTCCAGTTTGCTCGGCGCCTTTCTGTCCGAGTGTTCTTTCCAGTAGACCTGGCGCTCGAGCTGTAAAGTTTTACCGCCCGAGCGCGGCCCCATCTGTAAAAGTATTTTCGTTCTTTCTCCTTTTCAAGTTCTAATAGTGAGTTCAGGTCTTTTATGGTTGGGAAATGTTCACACGACACCTTAGAGTTTGTTTCGGGGTTTAATGTCATGCTTAGTATGATTAAACGAGGTCAAGTCCCGAGTGATCTAGAATGACATAAGCTATTTATGCACTTCGGTGGTGAGCTCGAGTACCTACGTCTAATTTATGCAAATTAGTGTTGAAATTCATTTAGTATGTGCAGCAGCGGCCCGAAGTGAAATCCAACGAATCCCTCAACGCCAAGTAAGTATGTATGACGTGCAAGAAAATATTTTTAGTATTTGAGATATGCTAAATGTCTTGTGACCAAATTATGTTTAGGATTGGAAAGCGTTAAATTATGAACGGGGACCAATCCGCCCGTTAAATTATGAACGGGTTAGATCGAGGTTGGAAAGCGTTAAATTATGCACGGAGACCAACCAGCCCGTTAAATTATGAACGGGGATCGCATGTATGTGGCAGTGGATACGTCCCTGTCAGCCCAGTACTGTGGTTTAGTCTGATCAGGCGAATTATGTTATGGGTCACTTGCTTTGAAACATTCTCTACGTAAAAAAAAATGATGAAGCTATGTATGTTCAAGTATGCAGCACGTTTATGAAAAGTTTAAGTTATGGCACGTCTAAGTATGTATGTAGGTATGTTCAAGTTTTAATACGCACGTTCAAGTTTTCAGTATGTATGTTCTATTTTGAAGTTGCATGTGGTTTTATTACGTAGTATTCGCTACTTCCAGTGTATATGTGTTGAGTCTTTAGACTCACTAGACTTGATCGATGCAGGTGAGTATGTTGATGAGGAGACAGGAGGTGGCGACCGAGAAGCAGGCTTGGACTGAGTGGGAGGCTAAACCCGAGGACCGCCATGTTTAAGTTTTATGCAAAATTTAAATTACTCTAATTTCATGTTCTGATGGAAACACTTTGAGCAAACCTTTTGTTAGCAAATTTTATTGTAGTTATTTTGAACAATCATGTCTTATGGGGGACTTGGTTGAGATATTTTATGGCAAACTTTGAAAGTTATTTTATGTTTAAGAAAATTTTTAATTTTTACGCAAATTTTAAGTATGAAAGTACGGTACGTTACACAAACATTCTACCATAAATGTCTATATATATAAACATTTGTATAACGGATATATTCGACTACCTTTGAAACTTATCCAACATAAACAAATCTTTTTTTTTTAGAACATATTAATGATTGATGGTTTTTTTTTTAGAACACATTTATAGTACATCAATCAAATCTAGAAAAAAAACAATTACAATGAACAAAGAACTTTGCATTCCGTTATTTATCTTCTATTCTTTTAATAATTAGTTTTTTTTTTTATAGGAGAGTTATATTCTTGTAATTAACCATTTTTTAATAATAAATAAAAGTTTATTAATTGTTTTCTCATTTCTCACCACTTATTCACAAAAGATGTGTGATTATATATTATACTTTTACAAAAAGAATTCTTTCAATTATACATGTTAACAACCATACAAACCATATCTTTTAACTATATTATCATAAAAAGTTTAGATATTATTTTATTTGAAAACACACACAATTATATATATATATATATACACGTATATATATAAATAAACACATCTATTATACATTTTATATTAATTGATCAAAAAAATATATATATAAATTGGTACATATGAAAACTTATTTTTCTTGTAATCTGTAATTTGAATATAATGAATATTAAAATCTAGCGTATTGTGATTTTCCAATAATTATTAACTAATGCGTCTCAGGTGCATTTTACTGACACCTTACTCGACATTGAACTAAAAATTATTATTATTATTATTACTATATATATGAATATATATTTTTTATTTTTATATAAAAACAAACTAAGAGGAGAAGAAGAAGAGGATATTTTTCATACCTTAAAGAAAAAAAAATTAAAACATACCGTTGAATCACAAGTTTAGCATCACATGAATTTTCTTTTCTTACTCTTGGATGTTGGCCAATTAAGTTGAGATAAAAATGGATCTGGTTCATGACTAAATCCTTGCAGTAAATCTATAAGTTCACCTTCACTTGTAGCCGAAACTAACATATTTCGCGAAGCTAACGAAATAAATCCTTGTTCCACAACATCATTAAGAAACGATAGCAGTTTATCATAATAATTGTTAACATTTAGCAAACCAATTGGCTTACTGTGAATATTTAATTGTGCCCAACAAACAGTATGAAATATTTCTTCCAAAGTACCGAAACCTCCTGGCAAAGCAATGAAAGCATCTGAATGTTCAATCATTTGAGTAATTCGTTCATACACGTTGTCCACTTTCATTTCTTCTCCTATTGTTGGTCCAATAAGACTGGCTAAGGTAATCAGAATAATGCATAAGACTTCACTTCCACCTATATGCGCAGCTTTTGTAACTTTTCCAATTAGACCAACTTCACCACCACCATATACCAAATGAATCTTTTTTTTAGCAAGTGTTATTCCAAGCTTTTCAGCTACCTCTTCATAAATTGAATCTTTTCCTGCACTAGATCCACAAAATACACAAATATTTTTGATTTTACTTACCGTGGACGACGACATGTTGAGAAATATGTTTCCTGCAATTGTTAAATCACAGCATATGAATTTATAAGCGTAACATGCCAAAATTCAATATTTGAACAAGAATTATTATTAATAAAAAAAATAAAAATGACATAAATTAAAACACATATATACAGCGTAGTTGTGATTGTGGCTCACATCTTCCTCTGATTTTACGTTCAGTAACGGCTTCAACGCCTTCTATGAGTCGATGATATGCTTCCCATCCAATTTTCTTATAAATATGCAAAAAAGGTCTTTTAACGTCAGATTCCCGAGACGAAATTGTATATATATATTTACTTATCTAAACAGATATGCGTTACTACAGTAGGATCTTTATAAGGCTGATTCCACCGTCCATATTGATATTCCTCATGTTGAAATTACCACCATAGTTTAAGAAGTTCATTTTGCACGTACCCACTAGAATGCGTATCAAGAACCTCTAGAAAATTATCAAAAGGCTCTTTACTCAGACCATTCTTAATGAATAAAATTTTATCTTCTCTATTCATTGATGTCATTCCAACATTTTTGCATTTCCCTTTACAAGTCCACCTTGCACATTTATGACATCCACTTATACGTTTAGCTCTTCGTTTTTTTGCATATGTGCTTTTACCAAATCCTGGCATATGACTTATTATTATTTCACTTGCTTCTCCAACCAATCGGACTTTTGCTTCAATTATCAAACGGATATCATTCGGTATGCCATAGGACATCATCAACCTTAGTCGCTCACATCTAGCTTTATAAATTTTTTCAACGCATTATCAGGTAAACAAGCAAAATAGTTACGAAGATTCACAATACAAGCATCCATATTATTATTATTATTATTATTATTATTATTATTATTATTATTATTATTATATATTTCAATTATTTTGAGAAAACAGAAAAAAAACCGACTTAGATAGTCACGGAGTACCATTATCTGCCACTTAACCGGGAAATGAACTAGAATCTGCAAAAACAAAATGAAAATATCAAACAACTATTTTGGATCATATAAAGGCATAAAATCATCATTAAGAATTTCATTTTCTATAAAAGACTTAAGGCTTTGCCCATTAACTTTAAACACGTCATTATTTTTAGGATTTTCAATATCAACAGCACCATGAGAATAAACAAAGTTAACTATAAATGGTCATGACCATCTCGATCTTAGTTTTCCTGGAAATAAATGCAAACGAGAATTATAAAGTAAAAATTTTTGTCCAATTTTAAATGGTTTTCTCATAATATTTTTATCATGAAAGGCTTTAGTTTTATCTTTATAAATCTTTGAATTTTCATATGCATCATTTCTTAATTCTTCAAGTTCATTTAATTGCAATTTTCTTAATTTAGATGCATCATCTAAATTAATATTAAATGCTTTAATTGCCTAATAAGCTTTATGTTCAAGTTCAACCGGTAAATGACAATGCTTACCAAAAACTAACCTATATTGTGACATCCCTAATGATGTCTGAAATGCAGTTCTATATGCCCATAATGCATCAGTTAATCTTAAAGACAAATCTTTTCGATTTGGATTAATTTTTTTTTCTAAAATTTGTTTTATTTCTCTATTTGCATGTTCAACTTGACCATTACTTTGAGGATGATATGGGGTAGAAACTTTATGTGTAATGTGATGAAACTTAAAATTAATAATTTATTATATGTTAAAACCTATATTTTAAAATTTAAGTTTCATTAAAATTATAAAATTATGTTATTTTAGTATTGTGTGTTTATATTTAAATGTCTTACTAAATATGTTTTATTTTCAGGTTTTCTACGTGTTAGTAAAATAATGATAACTCAAGCTAGAAAACTCAAATGGAGGTGATTCAAACATGTTTGGAATCCTTGAGAAATTATCTACAACTTTGCAGAAGACATGATTGTTATATTGTTATATTATACATACATATATATATATATATATATATTTATATAATTATATCATATATTTCATTTAGACGATAGCGTGGCTCTGCCGGTTGTTCTAAATGAAATATTATGATATCTAACAATCTAACATTTACTTTATCGCAACTAACTTTTACTTTTCGCATCTAACATTTACTTTATCGCAACTAACTTTTACTTTCCGCATCTAACATTTACTTTATCGCGACTAACTTTTACTTTCCGCATCTAACTTTTACTTTCCCGCAACTAACTTATTAAATCATATATTTCATTTAGGCAATAGCGTGGCTCTGCCGGTTATTCTAAATGAAATATAATGATTTAATTTAACATTTATTTTATGTAGTTATATATTTATATACTTATATATATAATCATAGGTACCATATGTAAAATATCGGTGAATTCGGTATTTTCTATTGTGGGAACTATATTATATTAGGTGTGTGTTTAAATATTTAATTTTCTTGGAACTATTATTTATGGTGGTTTCTTTTGTTTTACTTTTAGTTAAACAATATTGCATAAATCAAGAATAAATCCTCGAGCCTTGACAAAATTTATAATTTGTAAACTTCGTTCTTGCATTTGGTAATCTATAAATTAATAAATTTAAACTTAAAATAACCTCTCTGTGGATCAATCTCGTACTTACGAAATATATTACTTGTACACAACCTACACTTGGGTGAATTATAATTTAAGTAGTAGCATAATGCCATATTTTCTTAGCAGAGAAGAAAATGATTTATTTATAAAATGACTTCCCCCATCACTAATTATTGCTCTAGGTATTCCAAATCGGCTAAAAATATTTTCTTTTAAAAATTTTATAACAACTTTATGATCATTAGTTCTACATGCAATTGCTTCAATCCATTTTGAAACATAATCAACATCGACTAAAATGTACGTATATCCAAAAGATAATGAAAATGAACCCATAAAATCTATCCCCCAACTATCGAATATTTCAATAATTATGATTGGATTTAAAGGCATCATGTTTCGTTTTGAAATTGATCCCATCTTCTGACAGTTTTCACAAGATTTGCAAAATTAATGCATATCTTTGAATAAAGACGGCCAATAAAATCCACATTGTAAGATTTTTGCAGCTGTTTTATTGGATGAAAAATGACCTCCACATGCCTCAGAATGACAAAATTTAATAACATTACTTACTTCATTGTCGGGTATGCATCGTCGAAAAATTTGGTCAGGACAATACTTAAACAAGTAAGGATCATCCTAATAAAATTTTTTAACTTCTATCAAGAATTTATTCTTATCATGTGAATTCCAATGAGAAGGCATTTTGACAAGGCATTTTATTTGTCACAATAAAATTTACAATGTTAGCAAACCAAGGTATAATAGTAGCATAAAACAACTGATCAACTGGAAAATTTTTTTTTCCTTTTTTATCTTTAATTATAATATCAAATTCTTGTAACAATAAAATCCACCGTATTAATCTTGGCTTAGCATCTTGTTTATTTGATAAATATTTTACGGCAGAATGATTAGTGTACACAATAGTAATAGAACCAATTAAATAAGATCGAAACTTATCTAATGCAAATACTACTGAAAATAAATTTTTTTCTGTAGTTGAATAATTTATTTGGGCACTATTTAAGGTTCTACTAGCATAATAGATTGCATATGGTTTTCCTTCTTTTCTTTGTCCTAACACAGCTCCTATAGCATAATCACTTGCATCACACATTAATTCAAATGGTAAAGACCAATCTGGAGGTTGTAAAATAGGTGATGTAATTAAAAGATTAATTATTTTTTAAATGCATTTTCACATTTCTGAGTCCATTGAAATTGTGTATCTTTTGTTAAAAGATTCGAAATTGGTTTAGATATTATGCTGAAATTTTTTATAAACCTTCTATAAAAACCAACATGACCCAAGAATGATCGAACTTCTTTGACCGTTTTAGGTGATGTTAAATTAGCAATAACATCAACTTTGGCTTTATCAACTCCAATTCCTTTTTCAGATATCACATGACCTAACACAAACCCAGATTTAACCATATAATGACATTTTTCTCAATTTAAAACAAGATTTTTTTCTTCACATCGTTTTAATTCTTCTTCTAGGTTTTTAAGACAATTTTTAAATGAGTTTCCAAAAACAGTTATATCATCCATAAAAATGTAGAACCCGTTAAATCAGACTACGTATAAGCCATGCATAATTGATTTCTTTATTTTTAAAGGCATTTTAAAGTTGTTTGGTCATGATTATTCATTTTTAATCGCATAAGTTTAGTTTTATCTTTTCAGTTAAATAAGCGAGGCCGGACCGGAGTTGGAGTTTTAAGATAAAATTTAATGATAAGAAAATATTCCTAAATTTAATTTAAGTCAAAGAATAATTTATCTTAACGTAAAAGAAAGTTTAAGAATTTAATTAATTAATTAGAGATAAGTAGTAAATAAATTCTTTTATGTCCAATGATTTAATTAAAAGCCTAAAATAAAATATGTAACCAATTGAGATAAGTTAACCTATGCTTATTTTATTTAATAAATTATAACTTAACATGTTAGTAATTTAATTTAAAAGAATTAGACATGCATGCAAGATAATTACCATCCTAAACTAATTTATTTAATTCACTAAAATACCTAATGAGTAGATAAAGCTTTAAATATTTAAAATACAATATTTAAGCAATATTTTATCTCATTTTAATCATAGATTTCGGCCACCCCATTTGATGATTTAATTAAGTTGTCAATTCTCCATTTTTATTTCCTTACCTTATCATTTCTTGGTAGATAATTCCTACACTTTTAATCAACAAAAATTATTAATTAAGCAATATTTCTACCTAATTTAGTATCCAAATTTTTGGCCTCCTCCTTAGAAACAAATCTTGATTGTTTTGGCAACTCTCCATTTGATATCATTCCTTAATCAATTCTTGGCTTGATAATTCCCTCATTTTTAATCCTCAATAATTAATAATTAAGCAATTTCATGCACTTAATTAAACCAAAATATTAGCCAATCTATTCCCTCATTTTCGAACCACATAATAAAGGGATAAAATCATTTCTTGGTATCATTCCATCTCCTCATTTGTAATCCTTCCATCTAGTGCATTCTGACCCATTTAATTTGCAACCTTCCCTTCATTCCATATCACTCTTTCTCCCTCCCTACCTTCAAAATTCTGAAGAAATATCAACAGCAAATCATCCCCTTTCAGCAGCTAGGAATCGAGAACTTGCAACAAGAAATAAGAAAGCAACTCCGCCTCCGTCGCGCCGTATCGTCGTATTAATTCGTTTTCTTTTCAAACGATTTTCAGGCATGTTTATATCTTTCCTTGCTCTTCAATCAAGTCATATAAATGTTTTTAAACCATATTTGTTCATGATTTTAATAGCAAAAACCGCAATTTGTTCAGCAACACTTCACAAAATTCTGCACAGATTTTTCTGTTTCCCTTCATGCTTCACGTTGGTATTTGTTTTGATGGTTTCAGGGTATGGCTTGTTCCAGGAGCTCAAGGCTGCTTATGGTCATGTTATAGGGTGTGTTAGGAAGGGTTTAGTCCATTGTTTGCATGCCATTTACCCCAGAAATACGAGTTTTGACAGCAACTCCCCATCATGTCATTGTTGTGTCTCGTTTTTCTCGCTTTGCTGTCAAAGGGGGAGGGTTCTGATCTTGGCTGCCCTAGGGGCTGTAGCCATGGTTAGAATCTCTCCTTGGCTTGTCTAGGACGTGACCAAGATGCCCTTTCATGGCCTGGTTCATGGTCCCATCGGATTTTAAAACAAACAAGACAAGTGCCCCTTCAGTTTTCAAGTTTCTGGTTTTCTGTGTGAGTTTAGTTTTGATTTCTATGGTGTTTTGTGGATATTGTTGGCTTCTAGCCCTTAGCCATGGTTCACACAATTTCTCATGATGTCTAGATTGAGCCATGGTCAATCATATAGCCACCGGAACGATGAAAGACAGCAAGCAAACCAATGCATCACAGTACATATTTTTTTTGGTGTTCTCGGTTTCAAGTTTCGGTTGCCTTGGGCGTTTGCTTGGATTTTGGTTGGCCTAGGGCCCTTAGCCATGGTTCAAGTCACACCTTAGGATGTTGGTAAGAGGCTCTGGTTGGTGGCTCAAGCCCCAATGGCCATTAGCCTTGTAAACGACGCAAGGAAGTGCAACAGCTGCTGCTGTAATTTAATTTGACAGCAACTTTGCCTTCGGTTCAGAGGTGTTGTCTGAGTTATCGTTTGGCTTTTAGCCTATGGCCTTAGATTGAAAAGTACCTTATTGAGTTAGGAAGGTCATGTTTTTGGCCGTTTGTGATTGGTTAAGTTTAGAGGTCGTACGAGAACTTACGGTGCAATGTGCCAAAGTGACTCTCGAAAGAGCGTTTCATGATTTTGGACTCCATGCACAATTTTCGTGTATTACAGCCCTACGGTCATGTTTTCCAGTATTTTAAGAGTATTTTAATCATGGCTAAATGATGGTTAGATGTTGGTTCGGGTTGGTACGAAGCCATGATTGAATACTAAGTTTGTTGGGCGTAATTGTCTCGTTTTTTGTTTGATTTTGAAGGGTTGGTCAAGTTAAGTTATTTGCATGTCCCTCATGTTAGAATTAGATCGCAGCGAGCCTGGAAATGATCCAACCCATTCGGTAAAATAAAACAGGATATTAAATTATATTACGCGCATAAAAATATAAAAGTTTATTTTTGAGATATATGCGATGTCTTGTGGCCACTTCACATTTATGGGATGCAGCTTATGAGATTATTACTTCACCCGGTGACCTACGACCGGTTCATGTTCATGTATGGGTACGAATATCCAGTCTAAGGGCTGTGATGATCTCTACCGCCCAGTATACTGTGGTTTAGTCTGATCAGACGATTCATGTTATGTTATGTTACGTTACGTATGGGCCACTAGCGTAGAACTTATTCTCAACAGAAAATTATGATATGCTATTTTATGACAGGGCTCTATCGAGAAAATATTTTACGTACGATTTTCAATTATGCACGTATTTATAATTAATCATGACACGATTTCCATGTTTATGTTACGACACGATATTTTTAAGTTGCATGCGATTTTATTATATATTTACTTGTTATTTCACGATATATGCATGCTTAGTCTTTAGACTCACTAGACTTGATTGTTGTAGGTACTGATGAAGTCGGGATCGATGGTGGGGACCAGTGAGCCATCTTGGGTCGGCAGTAGTAGGAACCCGAGGACCTCATTTTCAGCACTTACTATTTTTATTCCAAACTCAGTTTTTATTTTGTCGAATTATTTTAAGTTGTTATTCTGAAAACATTATTTACTTCCGCTGCTACTTTAACATTCAAACTTTTATCAGTTATTTTTATGAATGAGGCAAGTTATTTATTTTTAAAGAAAATTTTAAATTATTCTGCAAATTTACAAATACGAAACACGGGCCTCTACAAAAAACTTCTACAAATTCTTCAATCATATCACTGAGAATACTTAACATGCATCTTTGAAAAGTAGCCGGAGTATTACATAAAACAAATGGCATTCTTTTAAATGCAAAAGTTCCGAAAGGACAAGTGAAAGTAGTTTTTTCTTGATCTTCTAATGATATAGGTATTTGATAATACCCCGAATACCCATCAAGAAAACAGTAATAAGAATTTGCTGCTAATTTTTCTAGAATTTAATCTAAAAATGGTAATGAGAAATTATATTTTCTAGTTGCATCATTTAAATTTCTATAATCAATACACATACGCCAACTAGATGGAATCCTGGCTTGTAATAACTCTCCCTTTTCATTTTTTATAACAGTGATGCCTGACTTTTTAGGTACTACTTGTGTTGGAATTACCCATTTATTATCTGAGATTGGATAGATAGTTCCAGCGTCTGATAGTTTTAATACTTTATTCTTAACAACTTCTTTCATATGTGGATTTAACCTTCTTTGTGGTTGTTGATATATTTTAGCATTTTCTTCCAAATGAATTTCATGTGTACAAATTAAAGGATTTATACCTTTTATATCTTTCAAAGTCCATCCAATTGCATTTTTATATTTTTTAAGTAATTTAATTAAATCTTCTTCTTGATTTGGTAGAAGAGTGGAAGAAATTACAACAGGAAATGTTTTATTTTCACCAAGAAATACATATTTCAATTCGAATGGTAAAACTTTTAATTCAAGTTTTGTATTATCATCTTTTTTAAAATTATTTTCAGACTCAATACTTTCTATTGAAAAAACTTCAGATTGTTGATTTAAGTTTTCTTCTTGTATATTTTCTTACACAATTGTTTCAATTTCATTATCATATTCATTTTCATTAATACTTGGTTGTTTACATAAATTGAACACATTAAGTTCTAGAGTCATATTTCCAAAAGACAATTTCATTATTCTATTTCGACAATTGATTAAAGCATTTGAAGTTGCTAGAAATGGTCGTCCCAATATTATTGGAATTTCATTATGTACTTCTATTGGTTGTGTATCCAAAACAATAAAATCTACAGGATATATGAATTTATTAACCTGAACCAACACATCTTCTACAATACCTCTAGGTATTTTGATTGAACTATCCGCTAGTAAGAGAGTAACAGAAGTGGGTTTTAATTCTCTTGAATTAAGTTTTTCATAAACTGAATAAGGAGTAAATTCACACTTTTTCCCAAATCTAACAAAGCTTTTTTAATTTTATTCTCTCCAATAATACATGAAATTGTTATACAACCAGGATCTTTATATTTTAAACTAGAATTATTTTGAAGAATATAACTTACTTGTTCAGCCAAGAATGCTTTCTTCTTCACATGCAATTTTCTCTTCACAGTACATAAGTCTTTTAAAATTTTTGCATAGAAGGTACTTGTTTAATGGCATCTAATAATGAAATATTTATTTTTACTTGATTAAAAACTTCATATATATCAGAATCATTTTTTTGTTTTTTATGATTTGTTAATGCATGAAGAAATGGTGGAGGTTTATTTGATTCATTTACTATTTTAGATGATTTATCATTCAACATATTATTTTTAGAATTTAAGGTATCATCATTCTCAAAAGTATCAGGATTATCATCCTTAATCTTTGATTTTAAATGATCCTTGTTTTCATTACTATATGGATCATTAATTATTTTACCACTTCTAAGGGTAATAACAGATTTTATTTGATCAATTTTTTCATTTTTAATTCTTGATTTTGATTTTTAGGATTAGGTTGAGGTTGAGATGTAAATTTTCCTTTTTCATTAATATTAAGTGCATATGCAAATTTTGCAAGAGTTTCTTTCAAATCACTCATAGATTGACTGTTTTGAATATTGATAGATTCTTGCTTTTGGATAAATGCATGAATTACATCTTCAAAGTTTTTTCTTGGAGGTGTAACATAAGGAATATAACCTTGATGATTTTGGTTATTTTGAAAATATTGTTGTGAGGGTTGTGCATTATTATCATTCCTCCAACTAAAATTAGGATGATTTTACCATCCAGGATTATATTATGTTGAAAAAGGATCTAGTATTGGTTTTTTTATAATTGTTAACATAATTTTCTTGTTCATGGAGACATTCTTTAAATGAAGGTAATATTGGACAATCTTTTGTAGCATGATCATGTGTATCACATATATGACAAACATTTTCTTGAATACTTTTTAATTGACCACTCTTTTTCATTTCTAATGACTCAATTTTTCTTGCTAAAGATGCAAGTTTAGCTTGAATATCTATATCATCTTTAAGATTATAGATACCACCCCCATTTGTTGAATTATTGATTTTAGTTGTTGGTGGTTCTATTGTGCCTATATTATCCCAATTTTGAGCATTTTCTGCTAATGAATCCAAATACTCCATAGCTTCATTTGGGTTTTTATCTTCAAAAGTTCCATTACACATGAATTCTATCATTTGCCTATCTTTAGGTATTAGACCTTCATAAAAGTGAGAAACTATTCTCCATGTTTCAAAATCATGATGTGGGCATGTATTAAGTAATTCTTTATATCTATTCGAACATTGATAAAATATTTCTCCTTGTTTTTGAGAAAAAGTAGTAATTTGTCTTTTAAAAGAGTTTGTTCTATGGGAAGGAAAAAACTTTTTGAGAAATTGTTGTTGCATTTCTTCCCATGATCTTATTGAACTTGATCTCAAATTTTGTAGCCATGTTTTAGCTTTATCTTTTAAAGAAAAAGGGAAAAGCTTTAATCGAATTATATCCATGCTACAATTTTGATCATTATAAGTGTTACAAACTTTCTCAAATTCTCTTAGATATAAATATGGATTTTTAGAATCTAAGCCATGAAAATTTGGTAAAAGTTGAATAATTTGAGGTTTAAAGTTGAAATTAGATGCATCAGGAGGAAAAACTAAACAAGATGGGGAACTAGTTGCGGGGACCCGGACGTTGATTTATTTCCTTAATCGTTATAAATATCAAATACACAATTAAGTAATGTGGGACATAAAATTTTAATTTTTTTTTAAAAATGCAATGCGAAAACGTAATGCATATATAAATCTAAAAGTACAAGTCCTGTACTAAATACATTTACTAGGTTCAACGACATATCAGTGCTGAATCCTAATCTACTTCTGAGCCCGGATCTCCACGCTAACCAGTCCTGACTCGTTCTCTTTTTGATCCCGATCTTGTCCCACATGTTGTCATGCACACATACAAACAAGACAACAGCTAGGGATGTAAATGAACCAAACCGTTCGCGAGCTATTCGAAGCTCGGCTCGATAAAAAGCTCGTTTGAGTTTGTTTGTTAATCATATCAAACCAAGCCCGAGCTCGATTTTGAGCTCGAAAATTTAATCAAACGAAGCTCAAGCCTAAGGATATTCGGCTCGTGAGCTCGCAAACATGTTCGATAAGAGGCTCGCGAGCTCGAGCTCGAGCTCGACTCGTTTAGGTGGCTCGTAAGCTTCAGCTAGAGCTCGAGCCGTTTAGGTGGCTCGTAAGCTTGAGCTTGGCTCATTTGTTGAGTTGACAAATAAAAATATTGGTACTAATGTCAATGGAAGGAATTGAATATAAGACATGTTTGAAAAAATGATGAATTCACACCATTTAGTCACAATTACATTTTTAATCTTATTTGCATATCATTATACTAAAATGTTCTTTAAAATACAATAAATAAAATAAATTAACAGAAATACATCAATTTATTCTTTTTCCCTAAAAATTTACATAACCAAGTCATATACAAGTTGAGTAACTTTACTATTAGTTTGTGAAGGTTAATTAAAAATTTTACTTGCTAAATTGTCATGCCATTTGACATTAATCAATAATTTAAGTTAATTATGTCAAATTCATTTCATAATGATGTGTTGTCTTCGATCTACTATATTTAATGAATATTCTAGATGACTTGGTGATATCAGTATATAATGAATATTCTAGATGTATGATTTTGGAATGTTCAATAATATACTGATTTATGTTTTTTTAGCTCTTATTTGTGTCGTTTTGGTTATTTATGAATGAATTTACATTTTTATGTCAGATTTAAAATTAGTTTATAGATATATTTAATTTTTAACAAGCTCGATTCAAACTCAAACTCGAGCTCAATTCTATGCTTATCGAGCTCGAAAACGAGACGAGCTCAAGCCAGGCTTGTTAAACATGCTAAACAAGCTATTAATGAATCAAGCTCGAGCCTGGCTTGATTAACATGCTAAACGAGCTTTTAACGAGCCGAGCTCGAGCTTTACTCGAGCTCAGTAATTTCAATACAAACCGAGCTCGAGCCTGATAATAGAAGCTCGAATCGAGCTCGAGCTCAAGCTCGAGCCTCAAACAGTCTTAAACAAACCAAGCTCAAGCCTGATACTGTTTGGTTTGGTTTGGATCGTTTACATCCCTAACAACAGCCGAATAACTCCGGTGAGAATTACATTCCCAATATAAACCATGTATACATGCAATCATACAGACAATATAAAAGCATATAACAGGTATTCATAACATGTATCAAAATCAGAAACATTAATCAAATATTGATCGCATGTCTCAAAATCCGAAACATGAATCAATATCAATAATAAATCCTATTCTAAAGATGTACCATAATCAGGAACATAATTCAATATCAAGCAATGAATCACTCTCCGTGATTCTCAGACTCAGACTCGACTCAGTCCTAATCTAGGGATCCCGATCTGTATAAGAACATACACCCACCTACATTCCCGATCGGGGTGGTGGTACGTTCTTATTCACGGACTTTGGCCCTTTCCATATGGAACATCAGTAATAGAAGCAACTCCAATTCTATCCACTTCGATATGACCAAACGTCCAATGTCCTGACCTATCCGTCAAAGACTATGGCACTTCCGCCATACACTATCCTGTGACAAAGTGCAATGGGCCAATGACGATTCCTCACTATCCGGCCCTTCTGTCACAAGACCAATCATTTAATACCTGCTATCTATAAATCAATAGAACAAGCATATCAATTCATTCATTAATTGCAAATATCAATGCAATAAAATAAAGTATGTGATTTAGGGAAACTCGAGTCAAACCTCACTCGAGTTGTGCAATCCCAACTCAACATTAATTTATACCTTTCTCTTCTCGGTCTGACGAAGTCGAAGTCTCGAATTCAACTTTGTCCATACCCAATCTGGCAATGACAATCGAATAGGTACAATATCAATATATAACTCTATTCAATACCTGTTCTGATCAATACTCAAATCAAAACATAATCTGATCAATGTCAACGACATACGGTAAAATCTCAATAAATACTGAATCTGATCAATATCAATTTGCTGATGTTTCGACGGCATAACAATACGGTCTTAGTAACCTCGTCAATCTCAACATCACAGATACAATATCATGGTTTATAATCAATATCTGTAAAATTCTGAATCTAACTCAAAATCAATAACAATACAACTCTGATATCGAATCTCAATCAAATCAACTCCGAAAATCATAACAATTACATACACAATCTGTTCTTCGATCTTACTTCAATTATACGATGTCTACTATGTCAAGAACACTATATATCAATCACATCTGATTCTGGCAATGTCATAATTTCAAATCATGTCTAAATGTAACAAAACTTACATCTAGTTGAAGCTCTCGTCGATAGAAACACGATACTGCAGTCGGATTGAAATTCTGACGGGCGGATCTTTCGTAAACTTCAATCTCCTGACCCTTTCTCGTTTTTCTTCTTTGCTGATAATGGCTGAAGGCATGAAACACATATATATATCACAAGTTGCATGCTAGAGAAACGTGGCTTATTTTCACACATTTCAGTCGGCGCTCGGGCGGTTGCAATCTACCGCTCGGGCGCGGGATGTTATGTCTGAGACATATCCTTATTGAACATTGGCGCTCGGGCGGTCACAAACTACCGCTCGGGCGCCAAACCTTCTGTCCAAGTATTCCTCTTGTTCAACATCGGCGCTCGGGCGGTCAAAAACTACCGCTCGGGCGCCAGATGTTCTGTCCAACATCTTAGCTTATAATACACCGACTCCCGACTTCTCCTTTCACGTCTTATTTTAGCTCCTGAAATCTCAATTCTGTCAATTAATCAATGTCGGATTACAGTACTAAACTCTCGGGCATTACACTAGTTCTAATAAGGTTCATATGGTGCCTAAGTGTTCTTAATTGATCATGTTCTTGATTATTATTATTATTATTGTTATTATTGTTATCATTATCTTGATTATTTGAATTATCATCCATGTTTAAATTATTTTCAGATACTCGAATAAGTCTACCACTTTTTTTCGACTCCAAATACTCATACAAAAAAAAA
>NC_133321.1:7711853-7715941 GCF_012295235.1 Primulina huaijiensis
AAAATAACTATAATAATTGATGAAATATTTATTGTATCAAAATTAAACAACAAATCAAGATAACCACTTCAATGCTATAAAGCATTTGATGTAAATTGATAACAACAAATAATTCATTTTTAATACCTACAATAAAAAGAAATTAGCAAAATAAAAAGAAATAAAGAAAGAATATACAAAATATAAACAATCTTACTTCACCAAGAATTCATCCTCTTCACCTTGACATAATAGATTTAGCTTTCCATGAGCTTACTTTTGATCAACACTAAAAACATCATTCATAATTGGGAAAATGAAAAATATATTAGAATTTAGAACTTTTATACACACTCACACTATATTTTACAATGAGATAGAATGATTCTCAAGCTAGCACAAGGCCTCTATTTATAGGCCAAATGAGAGAAAGGATCAAAAATTTTATTAATTCCATGTAGTTGCAATAGTAGTCTTTGTCTCCTCCAACTTCAATTCCATGTCCCTTCTTTCAATGATTTATTCCACGACTTTAATCACCGAATTTGACTCTGCTCAAAACAACAAACATGTGGGAAATTTCTGTAGATGAATTTGGCCACTTGGTTCACCTCATTTGGTTAAATATTGAAATAGTTATGAGTTTTTTACTATATGCTGGCCATGGTAAAAGTAAATTTGTCTTCCTTTTGATATTTTCACAATTTGACCATCTTAACAAACTTTTTAGGCAATCATGTCTTCTGCAAAGTTGTAGATAATTTCTTAAGGATTCCAAACATGTTTGATTCACATCCATTTGAATTTTTTAGCTTGAGTTATAATTATTTTACCAACACGTAGAAAACCTGAAAATAAAACATATTTAGTAAGACATTTAAATATAAACAAACATTACTAAAATAACATAAATTTATAATTTTAATGAAACTTAAATTTTAAAATATAGGTTTTAACATATAATAAATTATTAATTTTAAGTTTCATCAGCCTCTTCCACTGATTGATTAAGCCACCGGACTTTAACCAGCTTGGTCACTTTGTTCTGAAGCTTACGCTCCTGTCTGTCTAAGATTTGGACAGGTCTTTCCTCGTAAGACAGGTCTGGAGCCAACTGCAACGTCTCGTAGCTTAGAACATGCGAAGGATTCGCTAGGTACTTCCTCAGCATCGAGACGTGGAACACATTGTGTACCCCGGCCAGATTCGGTGGAAGGGCAACACGATACGCTAGTGTCCCAACTCTGTCAAGAATCTCGAACGGTCCAATAAACCTCGGACTCAGCTTGCCTCTTTTTCCAAACCTCATAACACCCTTCATAGGTGATAGCTTTACATAAACGTGATCACCCACGGCAAACTCGAGATCTCTCCTTCTCTTATCAGCATAGCTCTTCTGACAGCTCTGGGCGGTCTTCATTCTGTCTCGAATCTTGACCACCACATCTGCAGTCTGCTGAACTATCTCTGGCCCAAGTTCTGCTCTCTCTCCGACTTCATCCCAATGAATCGGCGATCTGCACTTCCTTCCGTACAATGCCTCATAGGAAGCCATACCAATAGATGCTTGGAAACTGTTGTTGTATGTAAACTCCACTAGAGGTAGCTTAAATTCCCAATTTCCATGGAGGTCAATCACACAAGCTCTTAGCAAGTCTTCCAAAATCTGTATCACAAGTTCAGACTGTCCATCTGTCTGCGGGTGAAACGCTGTACTGAATAGCAACTTCGTCCCCATGGCTGCATGTAGGCTCTTTCAGAAGAACGATGTAAACCTCGGGTCCCTATCGGATACAATAGAGACTGGAATCCCGTGCAAACACACTATCTCCCTGATATAAAGCTCCGCATACTGCTTGATGGAGAAAGTCGTCTTCACTGGCAAGAAGTGCGCTGACTTCTTGAGTCGATCCACTATGACCCAAATGTCATTAAAACCCCTGACTGACTTCGACAAACCAACAACGAAGTCCATGGTAATATTCTCCCATTTCCACTCTGGGATAGGGAGTGGCTTAAGCATTCCTGCCGGTCTCTCGTGTTCCTCTTTCACCTGTTATCATGTGAGGCATTCAGACACAAATCTGCGGATGTCTGTCTTCATCCCTGGCCACCAATACAAGATCTGCAGGTCTTTGTACATCTTCGTACCTCCTGGGTGGATAGAATACGGAGATGCATGTGCCTCTGACAAAATATCATCTCTGATAGAATCCATTTTAGGCACCCACATTCTCCCTCTGTACCTCAAAATACCATCTGAAACTGTGTAGAGCACACTGCCCTTGGCTTCATCCTTCAGCTTCCAGTTCTGTAACTGCTCGTCTGAAGACTGTCCTTGACGGATACGGTCTAACAAATTGGAATTGACTGTCAGATTAGACAGCCTCGGAGCTCTGCCCTTACGATAAATCTCTAGATCAAATTTCCGAATCTCAGACTGAAGAGGTCGCTTGACGGACAACTGTGCTACAACTGCCACTTTTCCATTCAAGGCGTCTGCGACGACATTAGCCTTTCCCGGATGGTAGCTAATTTCGCAGTCGTAATCTTTTACCAGCTCTAACCACCGTCTCTGCCTCATATTCAGCTCCTTCTGCGTGAAAAAATAGTTGAAACTCTTGTGATCGGTGAATATCTGGCATTTCTCGCCATACAAGTAGTGTCTCCAAATCTACAACGCAAAGACTACTGCGGCTATTTCAAGATCGTGAGTCGGGTAGTTCTTCTCATACACCTTCAACTGCCTGGAAGCATAAGCTATAACCCGACCATGCTGCATCAATACTGCGCCTAACCCGAGCTTAGACGCATCGGTGTATAACACAAAGTCTCCTTGCCCTGATGGCATGGCTAGCACTGGAGCTGAAATAAGAGCTCGCTTCAACGTATCAAAGCTCTTCTGAAATTCATCACTCTACACGAATTTAGCATTCTCCTTTGTCAGTAAAGTGAGTGGTACTGCTATCGAAGAAAAACCTTGAATGAACTTCCTGTAGTAGCATGCTAAACCCAGAAAGCTGCGGATCTCTGATGCATTCTTCGGCTCAACCCATTCTTTAACGGGCGCCACCTTTGCTGGATCCACCTCAATACCACTGCTAGAAACTATATGACCCAAAAGGCTACTTTCTCCAACAAAAAAGGCTACTTTCTCCAACCAAAATTCACGCTTACTGTACTTCGCAAATAACTTGCGACTTTGCAGGATCTGTAAAACTGTTCTCAAATGCTGACTGTGCTCCTCATGGCTCCTCGAGTAAATAAGGATATCTTCAATGAAGACTATGACGAATTGATCAAGATAAGGCTGGAATACTCGGTTCATGAGGTCCATGAATATTGCTGGAGCATTCGTCAATCCAAATGGCATCACTAAGAATTCGTAATGCCCATACCTGGTTCTGAAGGCTGTCTTGTGAACATCTGCATCTTTCATATTCAGCTGGTGATACCCCGATTGAAGATCTATCTTAGAGAACACTGAAGCTCCTTGCAACTGATCAAACAAATCCTGGATCCTTGGAAGTGGGTATTTGTTCTTGATAGTTACCTTGTTCAGCTCTCGATAATCGATACACAGCCTCATGCTCCCATCTTTCTTCTTTACAAATAGCACTGGCGCGCCCCATGGAGAAAAACTAGGGCGAATAAATTCCTTGTCAAGAAGCTCTTGAATCTGCTGTTTGAGTTCTAGCATATCAGCTAGAGCTAATCGGGACGGTGCCTTGGAGATTGGCACTGTGCCTGGCATAAGATCAATGGAAAACTCCACCTCTCTATTTGGTGGAAGACCTGTGACGTCGTCAGGAAAGACATCTGGAAGTCTCTGACTACCGGCACATCTGATATAGATGGAGTGGGTGCATCAGGTGTCGACATGATGCTGGCCAAGAAAGCCTGACAACCCTTGGAAATAAGTCTCTGTGCCTCCATGCAGGAGATCATACGAGGGAAACTTCTTCATCTGTCTGGCTCAAATAGAAACTGCTCCATTTCCATCGGTCTGACCAACAATGATCTCTTCTGAAAGTCGATCAGGACTCGGTTCTTTGTCAGCCAGTCCATTACCAAGATAATGTCGAATTCTGGCATCGGCAATACTATAA